>NC_134406.1:98845937-98960577 GCF_038048845.1 Mixophyes fleayi
TTATATGCGGTCAATCGATTTTGTGTATTTCATCTACAGTATATTTGTTAAAGACAGTTAAAGATGTATCAAGAATAGCAACATGTCACTGGCAATCCAAGGGTCCTAAAAATAAGACTAAAAGGGCTAAAAAGGTGTTGACATACATGCAACTAATCCGCTTGATAATTGAGTCCTGCAGCAAAGTTTAAAACAGCTGTCAATATTTGTTCTAGTGAGCAAGAGGGCTTTGGGAAATATTCAATATCTTCCTTCACAGATACATTTATAAAAGTTTAAGAAAACGGAATTCAAATATACAAACCAAGGTTATGGGTGTAATTGTAACACGCGGAGCAATCAGGCATATTATTTGTTTGACAATATATAGAAGAAAAAACATATTTTGAGCACCTGTAGGCACTATGTATCCTTAACACACCATTTGGTGTTTCTGAAATTAGCAAAGGTTGTATCTAAATCTCATCGTTCAAATAAACACAAAGCAGTAGTTAATAGTTTATGTTTGTTTGAAGTAATGCTCAATGTTGTGTAGTAGCAACACTGTCAGTTAGCAGCAGCTAAAGGTTGACATAACCCGTAAAATCCAAGAATCATTAGCATTCCAAAATGTAAACATTCATTACAGATAGAGGACTTTTCAGTAATATTTAGTGTTTCTTTACCTTCGGGTGTTAGGAACTTTGACCTCATGCTTGTTCCCAGGGTCTGTATAGTTCACAGGCAAATGTAATGTAATGTTTCATTCTAATAAATGTAGATTTTCTATTCCCAAAACAATGAAACAAGGATTTTGGGAGCAATTTGCCTAAAACACAAATTCTAGTTCTATCCAGATGCTGAACAATACATATAGATTGTCTTGAGCATTTGCCATTACTATACGGTCACATAAACATTATATGTGATTGTTACGCCTCAGGGGAGACTCCTATTAGTCAGTATTATTGCAGGCCTCTCCAAAGCACGGAGTCTAATGGACTTCACCAAGTCTTCACCAAGAACCGCAGCAAGGCGGGATGGGTTTTGCTGCCGGAGACCCCCAGGTCGCAACCCTTAGGTTAGCCCCCTAACTTAATAGGTGAGAGGCTGTAGATGAAGGATCCGGAGAGCAGACTCTGTAGCGGTGTAATAGTACAGCACAGCAGGATTGTTTACCTGAGGTACTATAGCACATACAGAAGAATCCCATCACGTCTCAGTGGAATACCGTGTTGGATACACTGAAGAGATACCACATTCAGGAGAGTCAACATTGAGCATTCAGGAGAGTCGCTGGGTTGGCTACACTGATACTCAGACAGCGGAATTGTCAGTAATAATAACCGGGTCGGATACAGGGAGCACAGGTAGCAGAGTAGTCAGTATGAATAGCCAGGTCGAATACACAGGAGCACATGCAGTAGAGTAGTTAATATGGATAGCCGGGTCGGATACACAGGAGCACAGCCGGTAGAGTAGTACAGAAGCAGTGGGCTACCAAGACAGAGGTCATACACGGAGGAACACCAGAAGGCAGCACAGGATACACAGAGAGCCAGACGCCAAGTTGTAACTTGTTGCTCTGACACAGGCAGTGTGTCAGAGCATGCAAGATATAGGAGAAGGGAATTCAAATTCCCCGCCTCTGTGTTACATGACCACAGCCGCGTGCCACCCACCCGAAAGAACAGAGCAGCGGCTGTGATCGAGAAAAGGAGCGAGGGTCAGGTAAGCCTCTTACAGTGATATTGCAGTGGTTTTATACAGTACACAATAGTTATATATGAATAATTAAGACATACATATCTTAATTATTAGAGTATAATCAGACACAACATAAAAACCACCTGCCTAATATTAGGTCTCCATTGTGCCACCAAAACAGCTCTGCCCGTCAAGGCATAAGACCTCTGAAGGTGTTCTGTGGTATCTAACACCAAGATGTTAGCAGCAGACCCTTTATGTCCTGTAAGTTGCAAGGTGGGACCTCCATGGCTCAGACTTATTTTTCCAGCACATCCCACAAATACTTGATTGTGATCTGGGGAAGTTGAAAGCCAAGTTTGAGGACCATGCATCCGAGGTGAGTTCGCTCAAAATTCACCTAGGTGAATTGTTGCAACCAAACAGTGGTTTATTGAACATATGGCGAAACATACCGTCACACAGGGCCGGACTGGCCATCCGGCACATCTGGCATTTGCCAGAAGGGCCGATGGCTGTGTGGGCCGGTCCGGTACCCTGCGCCGCGATCATGTGACTATTTGTATACTCACATGATCGTGGCGCCGTAGCCCCCCGTACCTCACTCCAATGTTTTTTTTAGTTCTTACCTTTTTTTTTCTTTCTTTCTATTTGCGAAGCGGGGAGGGGGGGCATCCTTTGACCCTCCCCTCTGTTTGCATTGGATGTCGGGCGTGACGTCATCACATCACGCCCGACAGTCAGTCAGGAGCTGTACCCAGATGAAAGAAGAAAGAAGAGAGAAAAGAGAAAAGAAGAGAAGAAAAGAAAAGAAATACAGAGGTAAGTAAAAGAGTGGAGAAACAAAGAGAGGCAGAGGACGGTGAAGAAGTGTGGGCATAAAAGGAACAGGGGGATAAAGAGGGGGCATACAGGGAACAGGGGGCTAAAGAGGGGGCATAAGAGGCACAGGAGGATGATAAAGAGGGGCATAAAAGGCACAGGAGGATGATAAAGGGGGCATAAAAGGCACAGGAGGATGATAAAGGGGGCATAAAATGCACAGGAGGATGATAAAGGGGGCATACAAGGAATAGGGGGATAAAGAGGGGGCATAAAAGGCACATGGGGTGAAGAAGAGGGGGTATAAAAGGCACAGGGGGATGAAATAAGGGGGTGTAAAAGGGACAGGGTGATGAAGAAAGGGGTTGGCAGCATGGCACAGGGTGATGAAGAGGGGCAAAAGCAGAATGTGATGAAGGGGGTAAAAGTAGCATGGAGGGCGCAGTGCGATCATAAGGGGGCACAGCGTGGTGGTGATGAAGGGGCACAGTAATGTGGCAATGTAGTGTGTGCAAGGTAGATGGTGGCTAATTAATGGGTGCTATTTTGTTTGTGGGGCAATGTAATAGTGGGGACTATTAATTTATGATGGAGTGGTTTGGGGGCTATTGAATGTGGGGGTGAGTTTGGGGAGAAAGAGGTCTCTTTATTAAATGTGACTATGAATTTAATGTCCGTGATGGTTGCAGGAAATGGTTATATTTATAAAATGTAAATACAATTAATTTATTGCTGGGGCTGTATGTAGGGAGGGAAATAGGTATATTTATTAAATGGGAAAACTATTATTTTGATGTTGGGGCTGTAGTGATGTGGGTGCTATATTG
The DNA here is from genome assembly GCF_038048845.1 of Mixophyes fleayi. Classification (NCBI taxonomy): domain Eukaryota; kingdom Metazoa; phylum Chordata; class Amphibia; order Anura; family Limnodynastidae; genus Mixophyes; species Mixophyes fleayi. The sequence continues at coordinate 98,849,273 of NC_134406.1, forward strand.
ATTTAACAGCGGTGCTGGTTGGAGTTTTCTAAATTTCATGTACCCATTTTTTTTTTCCCAAACAGGACCCCCCAATATTCCAGGATCCAGACAAGCAGCAGCTGATCTAAAGACACAAGCAGCCACAAGTCAGGTAGGAGAGAGCAGGACAGTCTGCCAACTGTCCTGAATTTGGTGGGTGACTGTCCCGCTTAGTCAGGATTTGGTCTGACTGCAAGGACAGTTGGGAGGTATGTCCTGCTTCACATTGTACTGCTTGTGAAGGTAGAACTGTGTGCACCTAACAGTAGTGCTCACAGTATTGCCTGTGTATTTGTTGAAAATGTGTCTAATAACCATATTACATCATAGGAGCCCCCTGTCTTAAGTGCCTAGGGCTCGCTCCCCCCCAGCCTCTATCCAGCTCTGGTTAGCAGGAGAAATCTGATAGTTGCTCCCAGTCCCCGGACAGGACACAGCCTACAGAGCAAGCCGAGGGGCTCTAAGTCTCATGAGATTTATTAATCTTGTGAGACTCAGAGCTTCCCTGCTCACTCTACAGGAAGTTCCCAACCTGATGGATGTCAGAAGCATAGATAAGTACAGTGGACTAGGGTGTTGTAATGTGTTTCTGGGGTGGGGGTGGCATGATGTGGATGGGGAGGGCCTGATAAATGTAATGTTTTATTATAATGTATTATCGAAGTCAGCATATTGGATAAAGTCATTTCAATTAAAATCGAGCAAACTTGGTTGTCTTTGTCTGAAAAGATGCGTACGGCGTGAAAGGGCGTACGCAGCTGCAACACGTGGCAACAACAGTATTTAGTCTTTTACATACATTCGCATAAACACTCACACTTGTAAAATAGTACACATTAAAGGTAGTTGCAACACATAGTCATTTATGTCGACATATAGTAGCATTTATATGTAATATTATAAGTTATATGCATATCAGTAAAACATATGGTACACGTTGAAGGAATCTAGTCATGTGTGGTATCATACAAATCCTCTTCGCATTTGCTACTGTCCGGTTCACTCTGCGAAGGAATCGCAGTAATTTGCTAATGATTGGTGGTAATATCATCACTTACACCTGGACTGTCCTCTTCCCTGCTGCCTGGTGACTGTTGGTACCCCGGGCAGAGGGTGTCTAAGAGTCTGGGCCAGAGTACTATCATGCATGGTCTTTGTTGACTAGAGGCCAAAAGTGTATAATATAGAATTTGTTTACTCTCCTTGTTTTGTCCAGACCCCTTGTCCTGTCTTATGTTTGATTAACTCTTCCAGTTGACAACATTTAAGAATAAACCCTTCTAATACATAATTAATAACCTAAAATACTCAGGAAATATAATTACATATTTTAGCACAAGCATGTGAACAAAAAGTACAATAAACTAACACAGTCCGGTGAGAACGGTTCAGTAGGCAAATGAGCCCTGGGCGCCCATGACCTTGTTGCCGGTTCACTGGTTGTTCTTCTTTGGACCACGTTTGGTAGGTACTAACAACTGCACACTGGGAACACCTCACAAGACCTGTCTTTTTGGAGATGTGCAGACCCAGTCGTCTAGCTTTCACAATTCGACCCTTGTCAGAGTCATTCAGATCCTTTCGCTTGTCCATTATTCCTGTTTCTAACACATCAACATCAAGAACTAACGGTTCACTTGCTGCCATTGTAATGAGATAATTAATGTTACTCACTTTACTTGTCAGTGTTTTTAATGTTGTGGGTGATCGGTGTATATGTCAGTTTTCTGTGGATAAGCAATTTATGACAACATACTTACATTTCTAAGTTACTATAAATGCAATCCAGATATAACAAGCATTGTCACTTTGTACCATGTGTTTGTGCTTTTGTGGCTAAAGTAGCTGTGAAGAAACCAAGGATCAGGTTAATGACTTTTATAGTCCCGCTCCACCACTGCCATTGAACTTTGATTGAAATGGTGCCTCTAAGCACAGGACGTTTGGACACTACTAGTGACCACGTTATCCAGTGGTTCAATGAGGTTTAATACTGTATATGTGTTGTAAAGTTGTATTACAAAGGTTGCTCTATCTTGTGAATATACAGTATACCAATGTTGTGATATATTTCTAAGGTTATAAGATAGGTAAAATATTCTTAAATGTTGCCAGGTGGAGTGTTTAATCAAGGATAAAAGATAACAGTAGGTCTGTACTGAACAACTAGCTTATGCAGACAATATAAACTTTTTAATGGGTAGCCAACAAGGTCATTGTTATACAGTACCCTGAATTAGAGTCCTAGGCACCTTTTCCACGGGGAGCCAACGGCCCCTAACTACCAGGGGAGGTCACTCAGGGTTAAGCATTATCAATTTCCCACCTATTATTTTGCCCACCACTAGCCCCAGCACTGTAGGAATATTGAAGGGGACATACCTGTGTTTTTGACTGTTTCGAGCAGTAGTGGATTAGTTCCATCACATGTGTATGCAAAAGAAAAAGACAGTTGTCAGCGCTTTTCCTTAACACTGCATATCTGTGTATCTATCTAAATTAAAACATGAGGTATTAGTTTAATCAAAACATGTAAGCCTGCATCCCAGTGTCAATGGCACCTCATTATATGCAGGTCCTACACTGACCTATATTCTTTAAACACTATTAAAATGCAGTTAAAATCAGATGCACTTACCTCCCAGGCATAGGGGTTACATCTAGCAAGGGCTGGCTTGTGAGGCACATCCAAATGTGCCTTAAATAGGCTTGATGGACAGTTGTTATGACAATAAGGACAATAAGGCAATATATTGAAACAAACCAGAGAAAAAACAAGCCTACAATTATAATGGCACCAGCTACATGTCAATAAGCCAGCGCTCTGTATATTCCATATTGATGATGATATTGTATACGGTACCAGCTGTGTGGCAATATAAATTCCCATATATGTATACATAACAAAAAGACAGTTGTCAGCGCTTATCCTTAACTCTGCATATCTGTGTGTATCTAGGCAAATGGAAACATGAGGTATTAGTTCATATTTTAATCATGTTCCATGCTCTAAAACTTTGAACTTGTCATGGTCTCATTTCTGTAGGAGAGGAATGATTGTCCTTCAGAAGATGGCCGCATAAGTAAACATGAAAACACAAACACTGGTGTTCAACTCCGGCTTGTCTTGTACTAATCATTGAACATTTATGTCAGTTGCTTCAGAGTTTGAAAAACCATTACAACTTGTTCATTGCAGCAAGCTTGGTAATATATAATAAAGCAAAAAAGAAAACTCTGAGTGGTCATTCATTAAATCACATGTATACCACCAACCACATTTCCCATCAGGTATATTTTAATCACAAATGTGAATAAGAACTATATTCTATGTTCCAAATGAACAATGCAAAGAAGAAGCACCAAGCAAATTATGTGATTTATCATATAGATATTTTGCTAAATGAACCTGATATAAACAAAGACTTAAAGGCAATACATATTAAAGCAGTGTTGGCTAACCTGTGACACTCCAGGTGTTGTGAAACTACAAGCCCCAGCATACCCTTCCAGCAATAAGCTGCTATATATTGGCAAAGCATGCTGGGACTTGTAGTTTCACAACATCTGGAGTGTCACAGGTTAGCCAACACTGTATTAAAGTGTCCTTGTAGGGCCATCAGTTGATCTGGTTTTCCCTCATCATCATTAAAATGCAATCCAATCTGATTGGATTTTGTTCATGTTGGATGAATTGAATATTTTTTGTTTTTTTAATTAAAACTGTTGATACATCCAGACATGTATTTGCTCAACTCTTAAAAAGTCTTAATACAAAAAATACCCCATATTTAAATTCCATAAAAACATTAAAGATAGAACAAAAAATACTGATTTAAAATGTTAATTTTTTTGAAGACCAACGCTCAGCTAAATCTGTGATTTCGCTGAGCGTTGGTCTTGATTTTAAAGTGATTATACTGTAAGTAGCGAGTTTTCCGCACTCATCTTTCTCAGACAGGGATGCACAAATAAATACAGCGACTTGCTGTTTTGCCTTATTTGTTCTCACAGGAAGCTGCATGTATTTACAAATCGTTAATGTAAGCTATTTTTGTTATTTTGTTTGCTTTTAAATTTGTCTCTCATTACACAGTAACTTAAGAATCTAAAACATTCTCTATGGGATTCTCCAGTATGAATGGCGATAGAAGCAGATAACATCACCAGAAAGGAACATTGGGGTTTCTCTAATGAGGTGGTGAAATATCCACAAAAATATTTTTTTAGAGCAGCCAAGAAGTGGAAAACAAACATTTGGTTGGTTACTGCACATTTCTGCATGTAGTGTCATGCTATTAAATAAATTAAATCCTGATAGCATAGATTATCGATCACAGACTCTTATAATGACACTGTTTTTGTTAATATAGGCTGAGAAGCATTACTTTCTGTGGATTTGTTAATATTCATAGTTGTATATTATAACCAGTGTCTTGTGACTGAAATATTATGTTGCTCTATGTAGAATGTTATCAATGTAGTAATACAAAAGCAATTCTGGACAGAACTAACTTGCTCAACAGAGTTCATAGTTGAAGCGTTTTTTAGACAAAGGACTTACAGTGATATTTATTAACTATCTGTACTAACACAAGATTCTGCCTTTTTGCAGTAGTTATGCAAGCTCATGTACCGTATACAAGCACATTGGATATATGAATGTAAATGCTCTTATCTATATATTTTAATGCTTTGTTTTTCTAAATGTGAGACTATCAGTATGTGTTAGTTATAAGGTGCAATTTTAGCTGATCAAAACTAGTTACTATACACTATTCTTCCATAGTTGACCTTAATTCACCTCATAAACAATGAGGTTTTGTGCACACTGCATTATCCTAATAGTAAGTGCCTGTAGTTTTTACAATACCTGTTACATATAATATATGCCTTTGTCTGTCTGTCCTTTAAAGCTACAATACAACCTAGAAAACATTTTTTCCAAATGTGATTTCTAGCCAGAATCCTAAGGGAACCATTTTCTAGGGGCTCTGCAAATTAAGATCACTATCTTTAAATGGCAGTGTCGGGGGATTGGGAGGAGCAATCACAAGACATAATCTGTTAAAAAACCTCTGCATAGCGCTGGCTAGGGGAAGGGGCCACCTTATAAAGAAATTTTCCTAGATGGTATTACAGCTTTAAATCATGTTAATTAAACAGTACAATACAATCTCTTTAACTTTAAATATAAAATATCTGCCATCCAAAGGGCATATGTTCCCGCTTATTACGGGTTTATATTACATATACATAAGATAAGTTGTTTGATTAACCATAGATCACCACAAATAATGACTGTAATTATTTGGCAGCCTAGAGTTCCTAACCAACCAAACCAAGTTTGTAGAGTGGATTTCTTGTTTTGATTGATGTCACACTCTTCATATCATTCCCTTGAGAGTACAATTTGAAACCCATGGTGTAGCCCCTGTTTTATTAACACATTCCCTGTCTAACACCCCTAAAGTATGTGCTTTATTGTGAGGCAGGGTGTTATCTCTCCTTTGATAATGTACAATAGATGTATGATTGAGTCATGCTGTGTTTTGCTTCCAGGATACATAAAACGGGGTTCACATCCTCTTCACTTGGGGGAACAGAGTTTTAATGTGTGCTGTTTGTATAGGTTTTCAGCAGCTGAAGGAACAAATTGTTCTGCTATGTTTAGACAGCAAGAGGACTGCTAAAGGAACCAAGGAACTGCAGACATTCTGTGGAGAGGAAAATAGGGGAATAGAATCTACTATCTTAATAACTAGTGCAGTAGACCATGATCCTGTTGCTATTATTACTCCTGTTCTCATACCTTTGCCAAGTATAATAAGCATTGCTCCTATCTCCTGTTGCTCTCAAATATTCCAATGTATTAGAATTGTCTTAAAGGTATAAATATCTAGCTATCCTACTATGTCTCCTTTGAGCATGGGCATAGCTACTTCAGAAGATGAAGTGATTAACATAGCTCTCCATTCTGAGTCAGTAGTCTGAACAGTGCTTTCAATATTCCACCCCTTCAGCTGTAATTTAGGTGAGAGGGTCATCAAGGGCTTCATCGTCAGGTCTAGGATAGTCTGACTCTTTGTCTATGTTGCTTTCCCTCCCTCAGTGTAACAATGTTACTGGAAGCCCTAGTCTCATATTAGTATATATGGACAGGGCCACCTTAACAACATTATGGGCCCCCGGGCAATGCAGTGCATCTTCTTTTTTCCATGCTGAGTCTCTCTGTTCTGCGCTCCTCCGTGCTGTGCTTGCAGTGAATGTCGGGCGTGACATCACGCCCAAGATTCACTGCGAGCACAGCACGGAAGAGGGGACCAGGGAGAGAGCCGGATCGCCACCTGACCACCTGATCTGAACGGTCAGGTGACCACAAAAGGTAAGTTTTTTGTTTTACACAGAATTTTTTTTTTTACAGCAGTCCTGTCTTGCTGTCTTGGGCCCCCGGGCACCTGCCCAGTCTGAAATGGAAGGAGGACATGGGGGAGACTCTCATATTAGAGGAATGGTCCAACATTAGAGAACAAATTTCCAAGAGTTCAATTTGTGTTCTTTCTATAGAAACTGCTTGCTATTTGTTCCCTGCCTGCTTGCACGTAATATATCCTGATAGAGAAATTTAACTTTTTTATTCATATTTGGTGGACCTGTCCTAAGATTGTTGGTTGTAAGGTCCATGTTGATGAAGATTGTCATCAGCACGTATCTTGCACCAGGGGTCGAGCACCAACAACAGGTATGCGTATAAGTGTATCTGCAATTACATGAATACGTGTTTACTGCACTTGTCCAGCCTTTCCCTCCCCATTATGCTTTTCTAAGTGTAAGGAATCGTAAGTGTAAGATGAGGCCATATCTGAATACAATAGAATATGTACTCATTTTTTGTGCGCATGTGCAGTACAGAAATGATTATGTTAAGAAACATATATCCAATTATACATGAGTCCCAGGAGATACCTTGACGTTGAAGGTGAGCTTATCCCAATATAGCTATATTGAGCACAACATTCTCCCATTTAGATATATGCTGACACACAGTGATTTGTATATTGCTTGCTCTAGAGCACCAGGCTATATTTTCTTTTGTTTGCATCATTTGGTAGCAACCCGAGGTGACTTTTTTCAACTTAGGGAAGCAGAATGAAGTATTTAGAGACAGGAGGTGCGTAGATTAAGTGGCAGAACTGGGGAGGTGGTCCAAGGGACAGTGACTCCACCCACAAGACTAAGGCATTATTAATGAAAATCAATAACATGATCCCTAAAAAAGGCATGAAGTTTCCACGTTTCGTCCATGGAGCCCAATTTTAAGAAATTTTAAGAAAGAAGGCTGACAAGACGCAGTATAACAGTATGGCGGTAATATATTTCCTTTGTGTGCAAAACTCGCTACTTAACTGCAGCAAGGGCAGAAGAGCTTTGTTCCTTCCAAGAGGCAGCCAGCTGAAAGTTGGATTCAATGTAAGTTTGCCTTATTAAGTTGTTTGTATATTTAGAGGTGTGGAGAGCTGGCAGAGGAACAAGAAAAATAGAGTAAATATTCATTAGTTGTAGTGGTCCTCTGAAATTGTTAAGAAATATTAACCAGCATATGAACAACCAATGAACTTATCTGCCATGTCTTCTTGTGGAAGCCTTCAGGAGGTATTTCAGGTCTGGCATCAGCCTTCAAGCCCTAGCTGCAATCTTTAATAATCTTCCAGGTGTTGGTATATTGATAAATTGTGTTGATCGATCCTGCCCACCAGAATATTGCTGCTATGACAGAGTGCCACTTTACAATGTGTATGACAAAACTTGCTGTGTCTCGATCTATATTCCACAAGATGTGAAACAAGTTTTAGCCTTTTTCTATTAAAGTTATTCATTTAAATTAGCATTTTCCATGAACTTATTGTTTGTTGATTGCACTAATTGATTATTCAGCACTGTGTTACAATTACCTTACAGTCAATCTCATTGTTCGATCTAACCTCATGTGATTCTTTACCTGGAGTAGAAGGGGAGCGCAAACACATGCAGAGCATGGAGATGTGTTTCCTGGGTAATAAGTGAAAAAGACAAAGGGACGCTAAATGATTTTTGTAATGGTAATTACACACATAACAAAGGTTATAATTTAGTGGTACTGGTTAAACTGCAAGTCAAAAACTCAACTATAAAATGTAGTGAGTGTTCTCAAGTGCTGCGATAAGTGCAGCCTTCTCCCCATCTATTAGTGCCACCACACGCAAGAGAAAAAAAAAATATTACTTACATAATGAAAAAAAACTTGTGTTTTTTTCATGTGTTTTTTTTTAATGTAAAATGGCAAAAATATCCCGTAAATACAGAAAAAATTATTTTTTAAAAATATCTCAACAACTCCAAGGGCTAGATTTACTAAACTGCGGGTTTGAAAAAGTGGAGATGTTGCCTATAGCAACCAATCAGATTCTAGCTGTCACTTTGTAGAATTCACTAAATAAATGATAACTAGAATCTGATTGGTTGCTATAGGCAACACCTCCACTTTTTCAAACCCGCCGTTTAGTAAATATACCCCCAAATCTTTAAACAAAATTTGGTCTCCGTGGTTATCCTTTTTCAATTTCTGCTCTCCATTCTAACTGTCAATGAGTTACTCAGTCCCTCTCTCTAATAACTCGATAAGCACAACCTTTACGATCAAACTCCTCCCTCTTCTATTTTCCTTATTTCTTCTCACGGCTCTAGCCACACCGTTTCTATTTCCCCTCCCCCTCGCCCTTTCCTCCATTCTTATACAAAAACCGGAGTCATCCGATACTGATATATTAATGTTATTGTCCATTTTCTTTCTGTTGGACATACTGTATATCTTGTTTTGTTGATATGTAACAGTACTATATTAGACTCCTTTTGCTTGTTTGTATTGTTTTGACTCTCCAAAAATAAACTTTTAAAAAAAAATAAAAAAAATCTTCCCAATATGTGTGTCTCCAGTGTTATCATTCCATGTAAAAAGAAAAATACAAACAAGAACAAAAGGTCATCGGGGTGCACACTATTTTTGTGGGACTGAGAGCCCACTTCAATCCCCTTAAAGGCCATCTCTGTATCCAAAGCCATAATAAGGTGTTTTTTTTTATTTTGCTTCCAATATGGATCAGATTAAAAATCCTCCTGATGTTATTCACTCCCTGATGGCCAGCATTTGCATGAGGAGTCAACCAAAATCATATTAAAGCATGTGTTATAACATTGGATGCAGCCTACTACATGAATAGGAGTATTTCCTGAAAGGTATAGAGTTCTCCAACAGCTCAGAGAAGGCAAAGCTCTAGAAGCTACAGTTGGGTTTGGAGTGGCTGGTAACAGCTTCAAAGGTGTTATGGACTAGAGATGAGCGCACTCGGATTTATGAAATCCGAGCCCACCCGAACGTTGCCAATCCGAGTCGGATCCGAGACAGATCCGGGTATTGGCGCCAAATTCAAATCTGAAACTGAGGCTCTGACTCATAATCCCGTTGTCGGATCTCGCGATACTCGGATCCCATAAATTCCCCGCTAGTCGCCGCCATCTTCACTCGGGCATTGATCAGGGTAGAGGGAGGGTGTGTTAGGTGGTCCTCTGTCCTGCTATATCTCGTGCTGTTCAGTTCTGTGCTGTGCAGTGCTGTGCTCAATCCAGTGGTGCTGTGTCCTGTGCTCTGTCCTTCTGAGTTCAGTGGTGCTGCTGGGTCCTGTGCTGTGTCCTGTTCAGTCCAGTGGTGCTGTGTCCTGTGCTCTGTGCTTCTCTAAGGGCATAGTTATTTCCCCAATATTCCCAAGTGTTTAAAAAAATAAAAAAAAGTTAATTAAAAAAATACAAAAAACTAATTTAATTTTTTTTTAATTACAACAAAATTTGCACAACCAATCCTGCAGTATAAGCCCATTGGTACTGCAATATTACCAAGTTCACACATTCAGCAGTAAAAGTCCAGTGGTACTGCAATATTACAAAGTTCACACATTCTGCTGTATCAGTCCAGTGGTGCTGTGTGCTGTGCTCTGTCAATTTTGAGTTCAGTGGTGCTGCTGGGTCCTGTGCTGTGTCCTGTTCAGTCCAGTGGTGCTGTGTCCTGTGCTCTGTGCTTCTAAGGGCATAGTTATTTCCCCAATATTCCCAAGTGTTTAAAAAATTAAAAAAAAGTTATAAAAAAAAATACAAAAAAATAATTTAAATTTTTTTTAATTACAACAAAATTTGCAAAACCAATCCTGCAGTATAAGCCCATTAGTACTGCAATATTACCAAGTTCACTGATTCAGCAGTATAAGTCCAGTGGTACTGCTATTACAAAGTTCACTGATTCAGCACTATAAGTCCAGTGTTACTGCTATTACAAAGTTCACTGATTCAGCAGTGTATAAGTCTAGTGGTACTGCTATTACAAAGTTCACTGATTCAGCAGTATAAGTCCAGTGCTACTCTCCTGTGCCGCATATAATTTTTAAAGGCTTTGCCGAGTGTGTGTGGCTTAGGGGTACGCTCTCTTGTGCTACATATAATGGAAAACCAAAATTTGGAGGATAAAGTAGGGAAAGATCAAGACCCACTTCCTCCTAATGCTGAAGCTGCTGCCACTAGTCATGACATAGACGATGAAATGCCATCAACGTCGTCTGGCAAGCCCGATGCCCAATCTCCTACAGGGCATGTAAAATCCAAAAAGCCCAAGTTCTCAAAAAATAGCAAAAAGAGAAACTTAAAATCAGCTGAGGAGAAACGTAAAGTTGGCAATATGCCATTTACGACACGTAGTGGCAAGGAACGGCTTAGGCCCTGGCCCGTGTTCATAACTAGTGGTCCAGCTTCACCCAAGGATCTAAGCCTTCCTCCTCCCCCCCCTACAAAAAATTTAAGAGAGTTATGCTGTCAGCGACAACAACAAAACAGCAAAGAACTTTGCCTTCTAAACAGATGACATCACAAATCCCCAAGGCGAGTCCAAGGGTGTTGTTGGTTGTGAACCCTGACCTTCCCATCACTGTACGGGAAGAGGTGACTCCATCCAGCATTTGCAGCACGCCCTCTGCATATGCTCTAAGGATCACCCACAGTCCAGTTACAGATTTGGCTAATGAAGGTGTGAATGTTGTAAATCGGGAGGAGGATATTGATGTAGCTGGCGCTGAGGAGGATGTTGATGATTATGATGCAGACAGATACTCAATTGCCTTTCTCAATTTCTATTTATATTCTAGATTATATAACGGCTGAATAGTTTACTGTTTTACTCCTAGCGGAGAGGGGATCTGATGCAGACAGATACCAAACTGCCTTTGTCCATTTCTTTGTATATTTGAATTTCTAGTTCTACAGTCTATGCAGGCTGCTTTATTTATATTCAACTACAAGTGTAGAGCAGGGAGGGGGGGGCATAGATAGCCACCAAAGTAACGTGGTCCATTTAATTACACTTTCTAGCTCCACAGTCTGTGCAGCCTGCTTTTTTTATCTTCAAAGTATTTATATTTACAAGCCTTGCAATCTAAATTAACTAAAGGTAGTGACGTGGTAGAACTCCAAAAGGCAGTTTGGAAGCCCCTGTACAAACTGGCTCTATTTTTTAACTGAGTTGTCCCTCCTCCAGTGTGTACTCGGAAAGAGTTTTTAGTGCAGCTGGGGACCTGGTCAGTGAGCGACGAAGGAGGTTGCTTCCTCACAACGTTGAAAAAATGATGTTTATAAAAATGAATAATCAATTCCTCAATGAAGTACAGCACTGCCCTCCAGACAGTACAGAGGGACCTGTGGTTGTGGAGTCCAGCGGGGACGAATTGATAATGTGTGAGGAGGAGGAAGTACACACTGTAGGGGGAGAGGAATCAGAGGTTGAGGATGAGGACGACATCTTTCCTCAGTAGAGCCTGTTTAGTTTGTACAGGGAGAGATGAATTGTTTTATTGGTTTGGGGGCCCAAACAAACCAATCATTTCAGCCAAAGTTGTTTGGTAGGCCCTGTCGCTGAAATGATTGGTTTGTTAAAGTGTGCATGTCCTATTTCAACAACATAAGGGTGGGTGGGAGGGCCCAAGGACAATTCCATCTTGGAACTTTTTTTTTTGCATTATATGACCAATCAACAGTCGTTTGCCATGTTCAAAAAGTAAAACCAAATTTAAACAAATTCAAGAAATTAAACCAAAAGTAAAATGCCCTGTCATAATTTAAAACAAGAGGTATTGACGTGCTCTAAAACTACTGTATTGTTGTTTATATTTTATAAACACTACACTTGAAAGCTTGAGTCTTTCAATGAAAAAGTAACTGTCCATTGCTCGAATATTTGCAACAGGGACAATTTTAGGGTTAAGAAAGTCAACTAATAACACTTCGACGCTGTCTGTCTTTATAAACACTACACTTGGAAGTTGGAGGAGGTATTGTGGCCACTCCACTGTGCAGTCCATATTTAGGTGTATCAGATATTAAACAACGGTGACAGTTGATGCCCAATTTTTTAATTATATTGTTGGCGCTGTAAAAAATTGTGTTCCGGGCACACCACACTACGCAGTCCATACCCTTTTTTGGTGGAATTCTGACCCGTGGAGGGTTTTTTAATTATATTGTGGCCTCGGTACCAAATTGTGTACCGGGGCCACCACACTACGCAGTCAAGAAAGATAGATGCGTATCATAGATAAAGTACATTCAGTGTTGTGGGGCAAATTGAAAAATATTCAAAATGCACTGACATTATCAAAAACAAGAGGTTTTCACACGCTGAAACTCCAACATGTATATGATGGAGAGGATGGAGGAGCAGCCGTATGTGCAGTGTAATGCAGACCTGTTGAAGGTTTTTTATATATTTTATTGTGGTGGCCAGTGGCCAGTCCTCTACGCAGTCCAGATACTATTTTTGGGTGTAATTTAGACCTGTTGAAGGTTTTTTATATATTTTTTATTGTGGTGCCCAGTGCCCACTACTCTACGCAGTCCAGATACTATTTTCGGGTGTAATGCAGACCTGTTGAAGGTTTTCTATATATTATATTGTGGTGGCCAGTGGCCAGTCCTCTACGCAGTCCAGATACTATTTTTGGGTGTAATTCAGACCTGTTGAAGGTTTTCTATATATTTTTTATTGTGGTGCTTAGTGCCCACTACTCTACGCAGTCCAGATACTATTTTTGGGTGTAATTCAGACCCGTTGAAGGTTTTCTATATATTATATTGTGGTGGCCAGTGGCCAGTCCTCTACGCAGTCCAGATACTATTTTTGGGTGTAATGCAGACCTGTTGAAGGTTTTCTAGATATTTTATTGTGGTACCCAGTGCCCACTACTCTACGCAGTCCAGATACTATTTTTGGGTGTAATTCAGACCTGTTGAAGGTTTTCTATATATTATATTGTGGTGGCCAGTGACCAGTCCTCTACGCAGTCCAGATACTATTTTTTGGTGTAATTCAGACCTGTTGAAGGTTTTCTATATATTTTTTATTGTGGTGCCCAGTGCCCACTACTCTACGCAGTCCAGATACTATTTTTGCGTGTAATGCAGACCTGTTGAAGGTTTTCTATATATTATATTGTGGTGGCCAGTGGCCAGTCCTCTACGCAGTCCAGATACTATTTTTTGGTGTAATTCAGACCTGTTGAAGGTTTTCTATATATTTTTTATTGTGGTGCCCAGTGCCCACTACTCTACGCAGTCCAGATACTATTTTTGCGTGTAATGCAGACCTGTTGAAGGTTTTCTATATATTATATTGTGGTGGCCAGTGGCCAGTCCTCTACGCAGTCCAGATACTATTTTTGGGTGTAATTCAGACCAGTTGATGGGTTTTTAATTATATTGTGGGGAACACTCCTCTATGCAGTTCAGAAAGATACCTCGTTGCAACGTTTTGTACTAAAAAAAAAAAATATTGTGAGGTGTTAGGTGTTCAGAATAGCCTTTAAATTAGTGGAAATTATTGTTATTGAATGTTATTGAGGTTAATAATAGCGTAGGAGTGAAAATAAGCCCAAAAACTTGATTTTTACACTTTTTAGTTTTTTTTCAAAAAAAATCCGAATCCAAAACCTTAAATCCGAACCAAAACCTTTCGGCAGGTGTTTTGCGAAACAAATCCGAACCCAAAACATCGAGAAAATCCGAATCCAAAACACAAAACACGAGACCTCAAAAGTCGCCCGTGCACATCCCTATTAAGGACCCTGAGACAAGTCATTTATTCCATACTTTGGTCATATGGTCTCGCCATGTGAGCCCTTCCCATCTTTGTTGGCTTGCAGGTGGAAGAAAAATTCCCATTTGTTATAGCTTCTCAGTATTTTGGTGGGAGATTTCTAGTTCACTCGCAGTGATGTAATCTCATCCAAACTCACACGGTGGCTTAGTGGTAAGCACTTCTGCCTCACAGCACTGGGGTCATGAGTTCAATTCCCAACCATGGATTTATCTGTGTGGAGTTTGTATGTTCTCCCTGTGTTTGCGTGGGTTTCCTCCGGGTGCTCCAGTTTCCTCCCACTCCAAAAAAACATACTAATAGGTTAATTGGCTGTTATCAAATTGACCCTAGTCTCTGTGTGTGTTAAGAAATTTAGACTGTAAGCTCCAATGGGGCAGGGACTGATGTGAGTTCTCTGTACAGCGCTGCGGAATTAGTGGCGCTATATAAATAAATGGTGATGATGATGATGATCCAAGAAGGTAGTCGAGCTCTTACTTGGTGATCATCAGATTCGCACCAAATAATGAGGTGCAGGTACTTGAGAGAAGGGGGGGCTGACTGAATCTCTGATGGCTCCAGAGTCCTACAGGTTGTGCTACTTGACGGTTATACAAAGCGACCACGTGGCAGTGCCCACATCTTCTCCACTTCCCACGCGAATGGCATCTCAACATGGTACCAGCTCCTCCAGTTCCCTGCTGACACTTGTGACTTGCTGGTTCATGCTAACTGGGAAACTGATTTGGGGATCACAGTCTCAGCAGAGGATTGGGATAAAATCTTTCAAAACATTTATAAAATGTCTAAGTGCATCAACCATACGGAGATGATGATTAAGATCGTACACATGCTGTATTTCACCCCAGATAAGCTACACAGGTTCTGGCCCTCAGAATCTAAATATTATTGGAGGGACTGTGGCGGGATTGGCACGCTCAAGCACATTTTTTTGACGTGCCGCAGACTGCAGGCATTGTGGGCTGCAGCCTTACATTTAAAATCACAGGTCACTAAATCCAATATCTCCCCTTGTCCCGCTGTGGCACTTTTACAGTTGTATCCTCCCATCTCCAGCACCGATTCAATCAATACTTCACCGGGCATATACTCATCATCACTAGGGCGGCAATAGCCCAGAATTGGAAGTCTCCACTACCTTCACCCCTCTCTAAATTTAACACCAAAACACAACAGAGTTATCAGATGGAAACCATTGGTTTTGAATATTCTACAGAGGTATTCTCCTTACTGATCAAATGGTTTCCGTGGTATGAATATTACATGGAACACTGACCCCCAAGAGAACCTTAATCTCTAGTTCAGCCTCCCTGAGCCTCAAAGTATTGATGGTCCTGAATGTACCCTTTTGACATGCTGTTTGTATCTAAATATGTCTCCTACCTTCCCTCCCCTGCTATTCCTCCTCCCCTTTTTTCTGGTATATGTCTTATGTCTCTGTATGGTGTTTTTGTTTCATGTCGGCAATGTTGATTGTACAACTTTTTCATATCATAGATTGTACCCAGTAACCATTGCTATATCTGTTTTGTATCTCTTTATAAACTCAATAACAAAAAACAACAGATTCTTTGTGAGCTTAGCAATGTATTTTCCCTGCATGCAACCTCAACTGCTTTTTATTTTTTGGCCTGTTTGTCAAACTCCAGGAATTACATTATGGGGGTGGCGGGGGATATATTGTATCAACTCCTGAGCTATGAAACCAAGGTTCAAACTTAGCCTACCCAGGATTGTAGCTCAGTGCTCCCTCCCATACTGCACTTCTGCCGTCTATCGATACCCCATCATACACTCTATACAATCACAAGCTTATCTGTTTTACAATTAGAAGCAATCATAACTGTTTTTCTTTATTTTAATTGATAACCCTTATAGAGCAATCCTGCTGACCTACACCAAATGCCTTGTGACCAAAATATTATGTTGCCTTATGATGAATTATCAAGGAAATAAATACAAAAGAAGCAGTGAATACAGTAATAAAAAATAAGGTTTCACTTAGCTTTCAGTTTAAAGACAGCTCACAATGGCAGCAAAGTCACAATCCATTCTTTGTTATTCTTTGGAACTCCATGTTCTTCTGTGCTCGAGAAGACGTCCAGCAGAGAAATTAGGGAACATGATGTTATTACTGGGCACTAAGTTTACTTGACTAGAGTCCAGGGTTGAGGTACTAATTGGACAAAGGATCTTACAGTGACATTTGTTGCCTTTTATTATGTCTGTGCATAATCAGAATTGTGCTTTATTTTCAGTATTCATGTTCCAATCAAAATGTGAAACTACTAGAATATGTTATATTGTGCAGTTCTATCTGTTCAAAACTAGTAAAAGCAGTTACTTATACACCACTCTTCTATAGTTAATGAACTTAGATTGACCTGAAAATGTGAAGTTTTGTGCACACAATATCCTAATACTTAGGACCTGTAGTTCTTACAACTCTTTCATGTGGCATATGTCTGTTTTGTCCTTTGAATCATGTAAATTAACCATTTCAATGCAGACAGTTTAACAGGGATAAAATTGGTCATTTTCAAGTTATCTATACCACTTAATGGATGGTAGAAATATTCCAATATGTAACTCACGATCAGATTATCAAATAAACTAACACCATACTTGCCAACTTATAGCATTTGGCGTCCGGGAGCTGCCGAGGGGAGGTGGTCATGCGGGGGGCGCGGCTCAGAAAATTGCGGAATTTTTGGCCCCACCCCCATGATGTAATGGGGCCAAATGTCGGGATTCTCAGGGAATGCGGCATTTTGGATTTAATTTTGCCCACTTCACTAGGAAGTGGGCAGATGTGGGATGCTGCCATACTCTCCTGGGGAGTCCAGAAGACAAACCCGGAATTCGGGAGTCTCCCAGACATTCCGGGAGAGTTGGCAAGTATGATCTAACACTGCTTGCAGATGAAGTTGGAAACAAGCAGCACATATATGAAAAAACCTCTTTAGGATGCGTACACACTGGGTGTGTACACATCCTAAAGTGATTGAATTTCTGATACGGACAGGAACAGTGTCTCTTTGTTAATAATAACTTACAAAGCCTGATTCTCAGTTGTCTTTTAAACCTATTTAGAATTTAATGCCAGATTGTCAACCCTGCAAGACTCTGAGGAAATCACCCATGGTTTTACCTCCAGATCAGTTACTTGCATCTACTGTTATGTGGATAACAAGTTTGTCACATTGTTTATTTCTATACTAAACACAGCCTCTAAACTAACTAAGACCAGTGCACACCTGAAATGTATCAAGTGCTGCTTTAGTCTGTTACAGAGACCATGTTTTCAATAGATATCAACAATGGACATTCAATTATAACAGTAACGTGAACGAAGTTTAATTAACAATTGTGTACAAGGCCACTAATACTAGCACTGATTTGGACATTCTGACCCAAATTGCTTGTGGGAGCAAAATGACAATCAGAGTCAACATCTGTTCAAATATGTATTAGAACTAGCCAAAGGCAGTCAGAAACATGTCTAATTTGGCTCTTTATGTTATAGTCATGAGCAAGTTAAACATAGATTTTGTTGCTGGGCACTAGGGCTGACTGGCCATGTGGGGCAGTTTTAGTCAACCCAAATCGTACTTTAGAGAATCATATATGTCATTCAAACAATATTACTAAACAAACTTTTAGTCAAATTGCAATGCTATAGAATGTTGTTTATTTAGCTGAAGTTCATGGTATAATGGTGGATTGATGTACTGATCTGCAGAATCATATAAGGTAACAAATATTTATTGTTTGCATCTAAATTAAATATACTGTAAAAAATAATATTTGCATTTTAGATTACAGACAGTTATTAAAAGTTACATGGCAATCAATCACAGAAATCTGCATCATTGTACATATTGCCTACAAGTCGTTGTTTTCTTATATCCTGATTTTGTCCTTTTTATCTATATAATCCACTTACATGAGCAATTACATGGTAACCTACAGTGCAGACATTTATAGGAACAGTTGTAAAAGGTGCTATCAGATAACCATTTGGTGCTCATTTCTGCTATGACCTCTAGGGCCTCATTTTATCATACTTCATAATACTGAATTATTATATTCTATATCAATCAGAGTACACCTGTACAAATGTATTATACCAGCAGGAAAGAGTGTTAAAGTGGGACGAATATAAAATTAAATAACAAATAATTTTTTTGCTCATTAAATCTCACAAATGGAACTTTACTATAATAAACCTTGGTACTCAGCAAGCAGATCATAGATGGCTTTAGAAATCTAAAGAAGCAGTTGCTGGTGACTGATTTTAAAAAATTGGAGCTATGTTGTGTGTGCTGATCATATGACTTTGCGCCAAAATCTGGTTTATATATTTCCATTTCTGATATTAAAAATTACCAAAACTGAAGAAGGAGGTATTATTTTGATAATTGTACAATCATTTTTATGATAGCTTACCCTTAAATTGTTTAATGCATAAACCCATTTTCTTTCCTCCTTGCAGAACAACCTTCTAGCACATCAACAAATCGCTAGTAAGTGCTTTAGTGATGTCACTGGTTCTAGTGAATTGATAGGCTGCATTCAAAACACAAAATGGCTGGCTCCATCCTGTGTAGGCCAAATGTGCACTTTAAAGAAAGCGCAGAAGAACTTTCGAAATTCAATAAAAGTACTTCTGTCAAACTATATAAAGCAAAAAGCTTATTGAAAGTTTCAAAAATATCCTTTCATGTACAAATTTATTTTACCTCTATATTTACTAATAGGTTGTAGTTACAACTTAGTAATAAAAATAAAGAACATTTTCCAATTTTCATATGACTAAAAAAATATCTTCAGTGTTTTACTACTGTAAGAAATGTCTCTTCGTTATCTATGTAATATTGTACATGGTACGAAGTCTACAAGCAGCTGACGAAATAGGGCGACGTCTTTATGCTATTTATTATTGGAAAAAAATAGATAAAAAAGTCACAAGCTGGCTAATGACAAAATTGCAGGAACTATTTGTGTTATTGCATTAGAAAGCCCAAGGGAAATATTCAGTAGCCACGTGTTATTGCCTTGTACATATTGTTTGAAATTTTTAGTCAAGTTGTAAACATGAACTTTGTAAAATGCTTGAATAACTTTATAAAACTATAAAATGTCTTAACAAAAACAATTTAAATGTATGTTGCAAGGTAAACTGCTGACTGTGGGCAATATGTCCTAAAAACATTAACATATATTGTATTACATCAATTTGTAATTTATACTCTAAAATACAGGTGCTATCTTCTGCCCATAACTGAAATCTGGCAAAGTGCAGCAGCATGGTTGAATCAACAATCTCCAAGTCCACCGACGTAAAGTCATTGCAGGGTCTGAGCTCCAGCTTCTGTATTCTCATCTTGTTTTTCCACATTTTCTCCTATTGATGTCAGTGCATAATGTTAGGACACAATAAAATGCCACATTGCAATTGTGAGTCAGTTTAATCTGAAAGTAATAATAATAATAATAATAATAATAATAATAATAAAATTATAATAAACCTATGCATTTCCGAGTGATTTCCCACAGGGATTCCTAAACATAAAAAACAATAATAAAAGAACAAAACTACAGTTTACATATTTGCATTGTGGAATATGAGAGAATGAATTGAAATACAAATAAAGAATATTTCGTTATGTATACTAAAGAAAATACTAACGTACAAAACAACATGACATATCTATTTGTGCACCATCGCATTTGATTTCTGTTCATTTGCTTAGAAAGAACTGATGACAGCATATGAATATCCGGATTATTTCACACATACCACAAGTAACCCAGTTTCTTCTGACCCCAGGCGGTCTATTTATCAAGTTAGGAAAAGCATTAAATCCAGTGAAAACAGGATTTTTTGCTGGATTTAGAGCTTCTCCCTATTTAAAAAGTTCTCCCTCTAGATGACTGTAATTGCTGCTGATCACCAGGGCCGGTTCTGTCCGGCGAAGCTTCCAGAGGATTTTTTAAAGGGCTGAGAACCCTTTAATGATAAAGTGAGCGAAAGAAGATTTTCTATCACTGCAATAAGCAGGAATAGAAAATCTTCATTAACACCTATGTCCATAACTGCAATAATTAGATATGCATTAACTCTTTTATACCATAGTTAGTACGCTATAATGCCCTGCTTACCACAGCATGGTAATGCAAATTGCATCATCATTTCATGATGCACAGAGTGTGATGATACAAGCTGTGTCATTACGTTCGGTGGGCAAAGCTTGATGATGCGCACTGTATTATGAGACTGGGTTCCGCCCACCGCTTTTCTATCTGTCCCAGCTTCAGGGAGATAGCCAGGCTCTCTCGGGAGTCTGGGAGATCACCCACTAATATGTGAGTCTCCCAGGAATCGGCAAGTATACTGTACACTGTGCAGCAGTGAGATCTCTCTTCTACATAAATAAACATTAAGAGTTTTTAAAGAGGAGACCCAATTGTGAGAACAAGGAATGAGGACATAAACAAGTATGTTTCTTTATGTACCAGTGAATTGGTGGATGGTTGGCAGTAATCTTGCCCACTTAATCATGAGCTCACATGAAGAGATCCATCTGCAGAAACCCTCATGGAACTTTTACTAAAGATGATGCTCTGTCTTTGAGCAATTAAGACATTGCTTAAAAATACAAAAGGAAGCCAAAAAGTTAATTAGCTTTGTTGCCCTTAGATCTGACATAACCGATTTACAGAGGTCACCACTGCTGTGCTGTATTTTTTCTTATTCATGTCAATGGCCAGTTAGTTATACTGCTATGTTCTGGAGCTTTGTTCTTTTTATTAGACCTACCTTCACTGGTCATGGAGGCAGGGAGGAGCCCCAGTGCTTTACGTGTGGGGCTGGTAGTCTCTGATTTGCCATATGCTCTGGATGTCCCTGTTAATAGAGGGAACCAACTCAAGCTGTCTAACTTGGGTCTGGTTTCCATTCTTGTAGGGAGACACCATTCTTAATATCCCTTTTTCTGTGAGAACCAGTCCCAGCTGTCTAGCGCTGGGCCTTTATGAGGAACTTGGGTGGGAGGGGGGGGGGGGGGGGGGTAAGGTGTTACACTGACCATTTTTATTTATTAGTGAACAGAAATTCTCCTATTCATTTCAAAAGCAAATTTAAATTCAATGTGGTTTCGGCATATAGTGCAGATGCTGGAAGCACCACTGAAATGCATGGGCTCACTGCACTGCTTGGACAAATTATAAAATGCAGGATCCCAATATGTAGCTTAGGGGAGAGAAAAAAAACACATGCACACATGGGGCTTTGACATGGTAGGCAAACCACTAACTATGAAAATCAAATTGGAAAATTGTGTTCTTGTGTTTTTTTTTCTGTTTTTCCCTAATGCACATAAAATAAAAATATATCTATTGCATTATGCTACCAAGGGAATCCCTGTATGTCTTGGGGAAATAATACGAAAATTTGCTTTGGTAGATTAAGAAATTAGAAAATGATGTCTGGAAAAACTGTGAAAATTAGTCTGGACATGTAGGCGTAAAGGGTTAAAGTCTGGCATCTTGAGGGATACAGACTACAGTCAGCAAAGAATTATCATCTGTCATGATGGGGCATTTTGTATTTTTTTTGACTGTCAACAGTTGTTAATGACATACACATTAGCTAAAACACAAGGTTTTCCAAATAATTCCTAGACACATCCTAACACCATATAAATAAAGGAACAATAACCTTATAAATAAATATAGTAAATAAATGTCACTAAGAAAAGTTACAGCAGTAAATTAAACCAGTGACCAATGGAAATAAAAAAAAGCATATTTCTTTTCTAATAAATGTGGACAAACTACAGCTATCAGAATAGTAGAATGAAACAAACTGTTTGCCTCCAATCTTTCATTCAAATAGCTAAGTATGTCTACAAAGACATTGAATGTCTACATTATGACCTGTCAATGTGCAAACATGAGAGAAAGGCTTTTACAATCTGAGGAGGATGTTGACTCTCATCATGGTCATTGCTCTTTAAACATAGTTCAGTGCGGTATTATTTACAAGTCCTTTGACTTTTCATGTGTTTGCAAAGCAAGTAGAATTTGTCCGACTTTGTGCCAATGGGACATGAAATGTATCCCATAAAACTGCTTTACTGTTGGGGAATGCAAGAGGCCATAAAACATTTCTTTTGCTAGTCATCTCTCCTATGGTTTTGAAGAGAGGTGAAGAATGGTTAAGACTAAAAGAAAGATTCAGTTACTGGTACTCATACGTCAATGAAGATTTACGAGTTTTATTGTGATTCTCTTTGGCATGGCAATGATACTAGGCTTGTAAATTTACACCACTTGGATCTACTCAATAGCAGTAATAAATGTATTTGCCGCCGGAACAAGCACTAAAAATGGAACTATGTTAAGGATAATACAGCAATAAGCTTTCTGTAATTATCGTCAAGGATGCCTTCTGTCTCCTTCCTGGCATTTGCATGATAAAAGACACAGTATGCAGTGCCAAGACTTACCGACCTCTTCACCAGAATAAAAAGCATAGTGTGAGAAGAGCAAGCTACCAGGCACCGAGGATAAAATGTAATCCCACCTGTAACCCCCTTTCATCGGCACAAAGCTGAAGGCACTTCCCCAAAGTTTCTTGAATATAGCCATGTATTGATAATTATGTGTTGACAATGCTATGTTATTGTTTCAAAATGTAACTTGTCATTTAAAGATCTGTCACACGCACACCTCTTCTACAAGTGTGTTGAGCACTAGTCTTTGCCTCTGGAAATGCCGGAAATCTACTTTAAGGATGACGTTCATTATGGACCAGAAGTGCAGATGAAAAGGCACTAAGAAGTTGAGCCTTGAAATCTCCTTAGTAAGGAGATCTCGTGAGAGTGAGACTCTGACTCATAGTCTCACTCTCACGAGATCTCCGCACTAAGGAGATTACTGTGCACTTACAGTGACAACAGGCAGCTAACAGCATCACATTTGCTGTTAGCTGCCTGGCAGCCTTCCTAACCTACCGATATTAAAAACTTAAAAAAAAAAACTTTTCTAGGGCCCCCAGCTGCCAAGGCCCCTAGGCTGTATCCCAGAAAGCCCCGAGTTAATTCAGTCCTGGGAATGATGCCTGTACAGGACTGCTGACTTACTGGCAGTAGGAAGGATTAAAGTATTTATCTACCACACTATAGCCAAGAAGGATATCCCAGACATATTGCGTAAGATATATCATGGCTAGACAAATCCTAGGTGCCAGGTCACTATGGCAATTAGAAAATTGGACCTGGTACCTAGGAAATGTGTTGAAGATTACATACATTATATTTATTTTAATGTCTGGGGTTTTTAATTCACTGGTGCTTTATGCACATGCGCCAGCTTCGCCTCCGAATATATGTATACCTCATAGAAGCAGTGAAGATAAGTTGGGCCTGTTAACAATCCCTATGCAATCCTCCTCCCCTTAACCATCCTGCCATCCCCATCTGTGTAGAATGAATAGCAATTTTCAAAAGAAAACAAAAGATAGCTCTTGAGCACGGTATTCTGGCTTAACCTCCTCTTCCCTACCAAGAGAAGTGAAGAACTATTTTAGACTGAAGGCAGGTGAACACCGCAATCTGCATTGGCAGAGCCTACTACCCAAATACAAAATCTACTATTCTCATACTACATATTGTAGCATAGACTCACTGCACCAATGCTCTTTATCTTAAACTAAAATGTACTGGGTTCTACACAATGTTTTAATAAAAGCATGCATGTTCATTTTAATACATATATACACGTTTTAGTCTGTCTTACAAAATTACATTGAACAACAAACTATTTTCAAAATATAAAGGGTTGCAACAGTTCACTGGTTAATTGGGGTTTCAACTAAGAGATGAGTATACCAGTGATAAAAGATTCAAAGTTTCTGTCGCACATTGCAAAAGTAATAAGAAAAGAACGGATTTGTAAACTGCAGGATGCTTAATATGCGAGTTTGTTACTAGATGGCTATATTGAAAATCAGGTTTAAGATACTTAAAAAAACAATGGTGTGATAGAAGTGTTGCTGTCAGTCTTACCTTGTGACAACACAAGTGCCTACTTGTAAACTGTTGAAAATAAATTGTAAATACAGTTGGCTAACTGGTATTGGATCTATAGGCATAGCCAGCATAATAGGGGCAGAAAAAACATGCACTGGTACAGAAAACTCGGTAGAATCTGAGCCACGGAGTTCATTGTGCTGCACACAGATTAAATGTAAGTGTATTACATTCAGTGAAACACACAAAATATTATTGTAGATCTTGATTAATCGCTCAAGAAACTAAACAAATTAATTGAAACTCATTAAAACAAATTGCAAATATCAAGAGTTTGCACAACATAAGGCGGGTAGCCAGCAAAGGTAGCACTCTCTCTGCCCTTGTAAAAGACTGATATTGTATTACAGAACACCTGGGTAGTATTGCTACAGAAAAGACAGTGCTTCTGTAGTTGCTAAAAGTAAATGAAAGTTTTCACTGATTTTAAATTTGTGCACTTGCATTTTATTGGATATTCTAGGTATAACAAAAACCTCTCACTTATATATCAAAGGAAAGGACCCTTTCTTAGCAAAGTTGATGTACAAGCCAATAATACTATATCTTAATCACATCCCATAAACATGGTCCAAGGCAAAATGGAGATTCATCACTAACACAACGCTATATTGAATATATTACAGTTACATAGGCTAAAAAGTCTTCTTAAAAATATATTCTGAATCACAATTTAAGAAGGTCTTCTTAAAAACATTGTATGTGGCATTATGCGATTGAGTACTCAGAAGAGAGATTTATGAATCAGGGAACTACCACTGTTTTTGATACACAGTGTTTTGCAAAAGAGCATTCAGCTTGATGAATCTTGTTAAAAATCATTTCAGCCCATCAATGCAATTAGAGTCTAAGTGACTTGATGATGATTAACATAAATAGTTAATCAGTAATACAGGTTGGTCCTGCAACGTTTGTAAATCATAGGTACTTTGCTGTGAAAAGCTCATGCCATTTAAATAGAAACACAGATACGTTCAATTCCTTCAATTGGGTTCCTAATTAAAATGTGAAAGCTTCTATTCCAAGCAGATTGAATTTCCTTATTATTTTTTCTACTTTTTGTAGTTGTTGAAAAACTTTGCTTCTACATAGATGGAGGAGGGGGCCAATGATTATTAATGATGAGAGAAAATAATGATTAGGATGAAGGGGGTAAAGAGGCTGATGAAGGGATAGAAGAGATGAAGGAGGAGAATGGGACACGGGAATAGATGAGTGATACAGAGAAGGGCATTCAGGAGAGGTACGTAGATTGATGTCTGTGGTAAGGGCTGTGCAAAGTGTGCAATAAGATCTACTAACTGATATTACAGTGACTATGAAAGTGCAGACTGAAAGTCACAATCAGTGATTCTTTGTAACTTGACACTAATCAGCTGAAAAATGGTTAATAATGTGTTGTATCAAGACTGTCTGCTTAAATATATTATAAAACAAGTTGTGCACTATCCCCTTTGCCTGCAACTGTCACATTGCTAGTTACCAAATGGTAATGTCTATTGTTAGTCTATCCATTGATTCTATGCTGCAATCACCATAAGCAATCTCTGTTCTGCTCTTCTGCCAGGACAAAGGGATGGTTTAATAGTCATTTCCAGGATTGCTGAATGCAATGGCAACATGGCTTACCCTTATTTCATCATAATTTCAAGGCTGATTATTATTAATTATTTGTACCTTTGTACATATAATATCTTACAAAAGTGGCTGTTTGCTTTCTTAAATGTATACATTCAATTTTGTTTTACTGCTTGAATAGACACCTCTGTCTTCATGTAATACCATAATTACTGATCAGATGACCACTGTTTATGCAGGGGGGTTCGTGTCATATAGTCCTGCCACGAGTTGAGAGAAAAAGTGGTTTCCAGAGGCGGCTGTCCAATCAGTGAGGGGAAATTTCTGGTTAGATGTTTTTAATAGGTTTTTTTTTCTTTTTATGTTCAGGGCTCCATTATTTAATCAAATCATAACAAACCCAGTCATGTAGTTATTTTATTATTTATTTCTAATGTAATAAAATATGAAAGGCAAAAAAAAATTATTCCTCATTTTGTGTTTTATTTATTACCATATTTATTATTATTATTATACTGCTGATAATAGAATCACTTGGAGGCAATACCTAATGACTCTATAAGCTGTGTGCTGTGTTCCAACTGCTCAATGCACACGCGTCAGCTTTAGTAACAGATTTTCCCAATTGCAATTAGTCATCGAACAGTTCACAGCCTCAATGTGCAGATTGAAATGATATAACATTTGTGTACAGAGCAAAAGACAGATCCTATTGGACTTTTACTATGGCATTGATGACAGATAATCCACATTGGCAACATAATTATCAATAATGTACATTACACCTATTTTTATGATTACAGTGTATTTTATACTTGTAACAGCCCTAGAACAGTGTGCGGCACGCCACCCTTCAAAAGTGCATAGTGCACACCCTGTTCTTCCGGGTTACCGGGTATGCCGCATGACCTTCCTGTACTAATAAAATTGAGCGCCGCAGGCTAGGCTGTTGCAAGGAAAGGCTCTGTGGGCTGTAGGCAGCCTGTTGCCCACCGCTGTCCTAGGGTGCCCTAGTGTAGACGTAGGAGTATTTTTAAGAGCTATCAATAAATTCTGTTAGTTTACCCATTCAGTAAATGGATAATTGATACAATCTGGGCAATAGATCTTTATTAGATACACTCACTGAGAAATATATTCTTCTAAACATGAGTAACGTATCTGCATATTGTCCCTACCTTACAGATCTCCCCAACAATAAGGCTATTTCGAAAGCACTTCGCATACTGACCAAAGTCAATCTTACCCTGCACTGAGAAGTCCTGAAAGGGGTTACACAGACTTTATACAGGCAGGAACTTTCTGTCACATTTTACCTGGCATTACAATGGCTTGTTGAGATCCAGAATCAGCACTTAGAGACAACCTGCCACCTTTGGCCAGTCTATCACACATTAAGGTGATGTGCTTCTTCAGCCTTGCTGTATCTTTCGGAATGCTTAGTTGACTTGTGAGGTTTAGTGCTTGTTCTTTAGAACTTTTAGACAGACAGGTCCTTAATAGGTGAGATAGTGCTGCATCCACAGACTCTTCCCAACCCTGATAGAAAAGCGAGTAAGAAGAGAGAATTATGGTGTTTTCATAGGACAATACAATAAACATAATTAGTTGCAAACAAAAATACCAGTAACACAATGTGGGAATAAAATAAATCTATTAATTGCCAAAAATATGCACAAGCTCATATATATATATATATATATATATATATATATATATATATATATATATATATATATATATCTTTATTGGTACTTATAAAGCAAGGTTATAACAAAAACAATATGCAAATGTGTATTAAAAATATAGGTTTTGTAAAAGAACTGTTAGAGACTTACTGTCCTTTGATATGTACAAAGGTTCAATGTCCTAATATTTTTTAAACTTGACAAATAAAGAAAGAATGGCAGAAATATCATGTTGATAAAAGTACCGATTTTAGTCACTTTAACGATGCTTTAAATACCGGCAGTGTTTACAGCGACATAAGTAATCAGAATGTAAACACAGTGAACACGTACTACACCCAAAAGTACAAGGTGTTGTTAGAAATAAACTTAGGAATTGCTTGATAGCAAAATGTTTAATGTGCCCACACCACTATAAAAATACTTCTCTTAATCTTCAGCTCCACCTCATAGCTAAGATACCCAGACACTAATATCTACTCCATTTCAAAACAATACCATACCTCCCAACAGAGGATGTGGTCACTGCACAATTGGTGTGGCCGTCCCCAACACCTCTCCTCACCCCTAAAGTCAACCTTCAATTGGCTCTGGTGCCCATGGCACGCACTCACCATAGGACATACCTCCCAACTTCCTGTGATTCAGGATAAAGTACCC
Organism: Mixophyes fleayi; assembly: GCF_038048845.1. Lineage (NCBI taxonomy): Eukaryota > Metazoa > Chordata > Amphibia > Anura > Limnodynastidae > Mixophyes > Mixophyes fleayi. Next base: position 98,877,541 of record NC_134406.1, read on the forward strand.
AGCAGTGAAATCACAATTAGCCAATCACAAGCAGTTAACTAGTGCTGGTGATAGCCATTATCAGCAGCATGGATTCTCTAGGCTGGTGCATAATACAGCTAAAATAGGCGTATCAGCGTCGGCATTGGGCCGCAATTCCACACACTTTTATTGTATTCTGCCTTGTTGTGCTTCAGGCACAAGCAGGCGGAAGAGCGGGTGCATATAATTCTGCATATTATCTTGCGGATATTTTGTCATGTTGTCATGGTCATGTTCAGAGTGTAAACACGCAATTTATGCTACGCAAACAAGCATATGTTCACTCTGCATCAGGACCCAAGCCTAAAACTTTACAAATGTGATCTCATGTGACAAATAAAATATAACAGACAGCTTTGTCATTCTTTATGCAACAAAAAATAAGCCAACATGAAGAAGCCACATATGAAAAAGTAAGTACATCAGTACTACATCCTTATCAATAAAGTTGTAGTTGTAATTGGAGCCAGGTGCTGCTAATCAATCACACTCAATTCATTATGTCATTATAAGTAAGAGCTACCATTTCTATATAAAAGCAGAACCAGTTTGTCTGGGTTTAGTGCATTCAGGTTCTTGTTAACACCATGCCAAAGAGAAAAGACATCCAAAATGATCTACCAGAACCAATTAGTCCTTATAGATCTGGAAAGAGTTATAAGGTCCAGGTAAGATATAAGACCAGATCGTATGATGATCTGACAAATCATAGTATTGCTTAGGATTGCAAAGCTTCATCTGAATGAAACACAGGACGTCTAGAATAATGTTCTCTGGAAAGACAAGATCAAAGTGGAATTGTCTGGTCTTAATGCAGAATTCCAAACACAGTGTCGCCACAAGAGCCTCATACCAACTGTCAAGCACAGTGGTGGAGAAATGATTATTTGGTTTTGTTCTGCGGCCACAGGACCTGGACAACTTGAAATCAATGAGCTCCATTCTGGACTGCAGAGCTGATGCTCATCTTCGGACATCTCCTCTACATTTGTCTTCAGAGCTGACGCTCATTCTCCTGAACTTTCACCACATAGTGGTCTGCAGAGCTGACGCTCACTCTACTGAACTCTCCGCCACATAGTGGTCTGCAGAGCTGACGCTCACTCTACTGAACTCTCCGCCACATAGTGGCCTGCAGAGCTGACGCTCATCTCCAGACATCTCCTCTACATTTGTCTTCAGAGCTGACGCTCATTCTCCTGAACTTTACACCACATAGTGGTCTGCAGAGCTGACGCTCATTCTCCCGAACTTTCACCACATAGTGGTCTGCAGAGCTGACGCTCACTCTACTGAACTCTCCGCCACATAGTGGTCTGCAGAGCTGACGGTCACTCTACTGAACTCTCCGCCACATAGTGGCCTGCAGAGCTGACGCTCATCTCCAGACATCTCCTCTACATTTGTCTTCAGAGCTGACGCTCATTCTCCTGAACTTTACACCACATAGTGGTCTGCAGAGCTGACGCTCACTCTACTGAACTCTCCGCCACATAGTGGTCTGCAGAGCTGACGCTCATCTCCGGACAACTCCTCTACATTTGCTTTTAGAGCCGACGCTCATTCTCCTGAACCTTACACCACATAGTGGTTTACTTCATTGCCATTACTTATTGTATTGACCACCCTTCCTACGGTATAGATATAAAATTATAGAATCACATAAAGCGCTAGATATATAGTGGCAGCAGAGATACAGTTCCAAAACAACTGCACATAAGTTGTAGAGATATTTAACAGTAATATAAAATCTGGAGTGTAATACAGCGCTACTGGAATCCCAAAATAAACAGAACGGATACTGACTTCGTTGTATTATAAAGAACACGGAGCTGTAACAAATAATCAGGCACGTTCTATTGAAAATCAACTTACAATAGTAATGCCATCGATGTTCCCGTAGCAGGTACTTGTAGCGGAGATTGTCTTCTAATGTGACGGATGTCAGGTGTACAACAGTGATAGCTGTCTTCACGTTTTAGTAGGGAAACCATCCGTGTTCCCGTAATGAATACCTGTATCGAACACCTTCTCCAAATGCTAAATGCTATCCGATGTGTCTGGATAATACAGCAGATCCGTTTATGCCTCCCCTCTCAGTCAAAGAGTGAGCATGAATGGGGAGAGAAAAATAGCAAAATCTAGTGTAGTACGTTTAAAACAATAAAATTTATTTAGGCAAAAACCACATAGGGCAAGAAATATGATCGCCCGTACCAGATATCAAATAGTAACACTCATAGAATAACTACGTTTGAAGAACGGAGCGTCCAAATGATCGTCACCACGAGTCCGGTTAGCGGGTTCTCAATACTTCTGTCCTCCAATCGTCGACGCGTTTCGACTTAGAAAAAGTCTTTATCCCTTTCTACGGTACTACTGCCTGTAGTCTTCCCAGGGACTTCCGTACAGTGCTCTAGTAGGGACCGCGACCTGCGAGGTAGACGCAGCTAAGCCCATACCGCTTTGCGGCGGTTCCTGGTGAACACCGTCTCCTCGTTAGACTCCGCGCCCTGTTGGAGTAGTGTTCGAATCTCTTGGTTTCGCTACATCTGCCAAGTCTCCTCGTAAGAACCGTGACACCCATATAAGCCAGATTGTGGCTAGAGGAAAGTGACTGTGCCTATCATTAGCTTCCTATTGGTCTGCGCAGTCATACCCCTTATAGCCGCTTGCACAGCACTGGCTTTGAGCAAGGCTGACAGCCTAGTGGGGGGCCACAAGATGTGGCTCCCAGTGGCCATGGGTACATTGATAGGATAGAGTGACAGGGGGATTTGGATCCAAATATGGACCTATTATTTTCTGAAAGTGATAGGAAAGGAAGCTTTTTACTGCAACCAAACATCTCTCATTTTGTTAAGTATGGCCTTAACAGTGTATAATGCATGTTTCATAGAGTGCAGCACAGGACAAAAAAAAACCAGATTATTTCAAGATATTAGCATTTCCAATCAGAAACAAGAAACAGCCGTAAGCTGGACAAGTACTTAAAAGCCAGATGCGTGCAAGAATGCAGAAACAGTCAAAGCTTTTGCCACATGCAATCTGAAGAAGCTGCAGGATCCGTTTGCCTGTGACCAGTGAACATATGGGCTAATATTATACAGTATAATGCAGCCAGAAAAGACCACCTACATATAGCATTATTTTAGGTTCTATTCCAGAAATACATAAGGCTTTATAAATATAATGTAAGGAGCAATACACACGCCACAATATACAGTTTAATTACAAGCATGGAGCAGTCCCACACAGACTATACTATAAAAACCTGCTATTTCACATGATGTCAGATCACCCAGGGCAAATCCAAGCATTCCTTTTTCACCATATATTAAAATAGTGAATTCATTTTTTGGAATAAAAATAGACCTATGTAATTATACCTGAAGTATAAACATTTTGAAATACTTACTACATTTGCCCTCTTAGATTTATTTTCATGGACTAGTGGAATTTATGCTATGTAAGATGAAGCCTATGAATTAGCATTTAACAGTTTAATTTTTGTGTTTCTGATGGTGTATGCAAATGATGGAATAAAGTATGGCTATACTGCAGTGTTCACTCGTCATCACACAATGTACAAATATCTGTTCTCCAAACCTGGGCAGGGATGTCACCTAAAGTATACATTGTTATGTTGATGCAGTATTATTAAGATACAACTTTGGAGTAACTAGACTTTAGAAAAGATCCAGTAGTACAGAAGACCAAGCCAAAGGATATAATAGTGTAACCAGCTTAAAATACATTTGCATTTTTTTAATATATATTTATTTAAAGAATGTATTATAAGTCCAAATGTATTTGTTAAAATGTAATAGATTTTTGATAGTTTAAGAATTTAGGGTCAATTTATTAACGCAATAAAACGCTTTTCGCATTGATAGGGCTTTTTTGCTTTGCTCCACAGATATTACAAGTATTTGGGCCCCCATGCTGCTACATGGGATACCTTATAATCTATCAAGCACTGCTATGTTCCTTGGTTATTGCCATAACATTTACAGTAATTTAATAATATCTTCACTTTCGCCCTCCTACACTTGCAGCTTCAGGTGGTGTATCACCCATACACAAACCCCCTCTAGCAGCATGCTGCACACAGTACTATAGGTTCCAGACACGCCCATGGGTGGAGCTAGACACAGGTAAGAGTGTAGGACACGCCTCCTTCAACGGTGTGCTGCCTAGGTTTTACTTGAGGAATTCCCCTGAAACGATTTTTCAACAGATGGCAATTATGGTTTCAGGATGGATCAAAGCAGTAAACATAATCTGTGTACACACAAGAAATAGAGGCAAGTGACAGGATAACTGGTCACACACGTTTTGCCAAATTAGAAAATAGGCCGCATCACATCTGGTTGACAACACCTGGTTGAGACTAATAACAGTCATCTTCTACCTGGACTTCTAGCATACTTGCTACTCTGCTGGAATTTTCGGGAGGTTCCCAAATTTTGGGGAGTCTTCCCGGACTCCCAGGAAGGTAGGCCGTGGTCGAGGTGGGGCTTAAATATGTGATTTGCGTCATCGAGTCCTGCCACCCGCTATGCAACGCCGACCCCTCATGCACTGGTCACCTGACCTCCCCTCTGAAGGTTTTAAAAAATAGGCAAGTATGATTTATAGCCATGTCCCATAATTATCTGAAAAATTATGATCAGGTCATTATTAGACATCAAACTCATCTTACAGCCACCTGATTTCAGCATGTTTGCACAGAGTTACAAAACAACTGCTTATTTTATATTAGATATTTGACAGAAGAGAAACCCCTCACAGATTTAACTTAAATATCTTAAGTTCTTAAAATGTACATCATGATAAATAGACATTTTCTGATTCAATGGTCTGTTAAAAAAATACCTTTTCAATCATCCTATTTGTTTCAAAAATTGTTTGGTAATTTAGCTTTCCTCAATTTGTCTCCTCCCTTTCTTGTAGACGTTTTTTATCCTACTGTTTCCATTAATAAGTAATGAAAAAAGTAGCACTCTCATAGCCTAACAAGAGAGGTGACCCCTGCTGTTGTATCTAGGTATATGATAGAACATGTACCTACACACATTAATTTCTGGTTTTAAATCACAGACTGTGAGTAGACACATCCCCGTAAGCAGGGGCAGGATGGGATGGAGGTCAGGCAAATCCCGGCCCAGACAAATGAAACTTGTGTTGGGCCTCCTGGTGGTAAATGCGGTGCAGGCCGCGCCATTCATTAATAGAATATTGTACTACTAGTGTGATGCAGGGGGACAGCGTGATGAAGGGGAACTGATGAAGGGGGCAGCAGTGTGATGACGGGACAGACATATCTGTTATTTGCTGCTCTTATTGTTGATTTTATAGCTACATTATATTTTATATATTTTTTTTATATATTATATAGAAACATACACAAACACACAAATTATTATCAGCCAGGTATGTAAAAAAAGGTGCTGTAGGGAGACGTTATAAAATATAAAAATTATTATTATAGTGAGGTTTGCTTTTGTTGCATTACTTATTTTCATTATTTAAGATTTATCATTTATATAATAAAGTATCACTGGGTTATGCAACAATAAAATAGCCTCTTTTTTTATATTCAGAAATACATACTGTTCCGTAAACCGCTGTTTAAGGATGGGCCACTAGTTACGGGCCAGTGGTGTGTGCTTGCCCCCAGGCTAAAGTCTGCCAGCCAGTACCTGTCTTTAAGATACTTTAAATAGACCAGTGTAGCTGTGTGTGAATGTGGTGTCCTATGTAATTTTCTGAACCTTTTACATACACATCAGTGAAAGTTCTTAATGCTGATTTTATATAAAGCAATGCGGATTTTAAAATACACATAAAATACAGGAGTTTTGTTAACAGATGTAGCCTGGTGTGTTTCTCTTTGTTTCCAACAAATACCCTGCTAGTGTTGATGGAGTTAAAATGAAGGTAAAACAAAGTTATAGGCAGAAGAAACAAAAGATGAAAAATTCTGGGCATTACAATCTGCCAAAAAGAAACAAAGAAAAAAGCACATAAATCTATAAACTGAGCCTGTGCATCAAGTGTCCAAAACCAGGCGTTAACTATAAACTCTAACTTAAAAACTATGCCAGATGGATTAATTTAACAACTCAATTTTACAAGATATACAAAAAAGGAGTATGGGTTTCACTTCAGTCATGGAGGGGCCTGCAGTACATTTCCAGAAATCCATTGCAGGCCCCCATTGGCACTAACAAGGGTAAATCGCACCTTTTTTGTGGGTGACCTGCTAAAATTCATTTAGTGGAGGCCATAAAATTGAAAAGAAAAATTAAAAGAAAGGTTATCTGGTTTCACATTGGCTATAAAACTCTGTATGCACTGTCATAACAATAATAAGGTGAAGAATTGTATATGCCAAACCGCTAGTAAGGAACCAGTAAATTCTTCTGGAGGTGTTCTAGGTGACATCATAAGCCACATGAGAAGAAGCCTGGAGTGGTCACAGCAAGCCATAAGAAACTTTTTACTACCATTTATGACCTTTATTACTGGGATTGGGTATATTGGGTATACTTTTTTACTTTTGAAATTTATGCCAATAATACAATATTGTTTGCAAGCCAATAGCATGTTCAAAGCAGTGCTGTTCATACCGAAGTCTATTAATTCCTATGAAGAAATAAGATATTTGAAGTCACATATTACAAGTTAATAATACCTTACCAGTGGATTTGCTGAAGTTGTTTAAAGGGATTTCATGAAAAATTATTGAATGTCAACAGTATACGTTACAGTTACAGCACTTAATGCACCAGTTGGTTGTCCAGACATATAAAATTAAGTGCAATTTATTCTTCCAATTTTGAATTCCCAACTATTATCAATAAGAAATATTTGAAAGGACCCCTAAATCATAACATTGCTGTGACCGGATGGGCTTACTTCGCTACCTGGTCTGTTGGGGGAAGAAGGATGAAGGGATTTTGTTCCCGCACAGTTTATCTGGGTTTCTTTCTCACAGTCAATAACCGACTGTTACTGACCACTCCTACTTGTGTCACCTCGCCACCAGACACTCAACTGCGAATGCCAATTGTGCAATAGTTGCAAGAGAATCACGCTGCCACCACTAAGCTGCTTTTCGGCACCTAGAACCGCTTACTTCTGGGGTAGCTGCTATAGTCGCTACAGCGCCTCTTTTTTGTGGGTTGGCTGGTACCTCCTGACTTGCTTACTATGGATCAGGACTGCTGGGTAGCGGGCAGAGCGTTGCACAGAGACGCTGGGTTCAACACAGGACAACCAGGGAATGGATTAGAGTGTAAGCTCTTATCTGTTGGTTACAGGATACAGCTGACAATAGGTATCAGGAAGAAACTTCAAGCAGTGATGTTTATTTGCTCAAGGGGTCCTTACAAAGAACATTACACACTAGCTAGAGGTACTAGTGATCATCCAGAAGTACAGATAGTATAATACATTACATGGTCAAACAGAGCTCTTTATATACTGTTTCTGACACACATGGTGGCAGGGGGTAAACCAGCCCCCTTTCCTACCTGGCACCACAAAGTCTGAGATATTACATTCAATGATCAGCATCAAGATGTAATATGTTCTTTAAACTTGGAATTAAATGCAATTTAAACTTAACAAAATTTACATCAATCTGTGATTTCCTAAGGTTTCCTATCTCTCTAAGACACAGGATGAAACGACCCCCTCCTGTGCATTCAGGCTAAAAGATGCCTTGGTCACTCGCAAATAAAAGGCCTAATTAACATGGGATTTTCTGTCTTCCAAAAACACATTTCCCTCAACATATGTCCCTTAATGGAGCACATGTGTATTCATTACTGACTTACACATTTTAAAAGATCCATAGGTGCCCTGTTCGGAGTTCCTTGGGACTGAATTTGGGAGACACTGCTTTAATTGGTACTGAATAGTGTGAAAGAAAATCTCCTGTCTATACATGACCAGAAACTATAATAATATCAAGTGGACAAAGAAGGAACCTTTATGAGTGTAAACAGAAGTACTTCTGATTGGTTCCATTATGCGTGTGATTGAGAAGTACAATCAGTTGTGTCTTAAACCTTGCATCATCCCTAAAGTGTGTAAGACATTGGATCTAACCATATAAGCAATTATTCTCTGTAGTAAATGCTCTCTCAGTAGACAATGACACTTTTTCAAAGTACCAATAGAAGCGTTCAAGGAGTGTCCAGCTTTCGAAGTGATCATTACCTCAATGATTATATTCATTCAAAGTGTGTCTTTACAGTGTATTTACAGCCACTGGAGTGTTTTACTAAAGAACTGTAAATGTACATTAACCCAACCAATTAGTCATTTGTTTTCATTGGCCAACTTGTACCATATGGATTAAAGCACATTACTCGCACAATTGCACTATGCAAGTTAGTAACCCCTCGAGTGTCTTGTATGAACATCTAGTTTGTCTGTACACGGACCATCCTCTCATGTATACATATTTTCCAGACACAATGGCTGCCATATAGAAATAGCTGTTCTTGTTCCAGGCAGAGCCACCTGATATGTTTTTTCAGCTGTTTGTTCAAAATTACTAATCAGTACCTTTTGCTAACTTTTCATAATATTTTACAGCTTATTTTCAGCATATGTTACAGCACATCAAAGTAATAATGTATGTCAGAAGCATATGTTAAACGTGATACATGGATTTAATGCATATGTTCCATAGGGTCTTCCTTAAACAGTTGGTTTTATTGAGTCATGTGTTTTCCTTCCAATTGAGATCACAGTCAAACATAAAATATTGAATGTAACATGGGCAGAACTCTAAACTACTGATATGAACTGATACACTACAAGATGTTTTCTTTAAAATAATGTAGGTTGAGGTCATACATTAAATGTTACTAATCCCATGTCTCACATGTGTGTTCAGTCTCTTAAATTCAAACCACACCATCTAAGACCCAGAGAATAGAATTTACTTATAAAAGAGGGGAAATTACATTGATTAGAGACGTAACAAGAAACATTCTACAGAACAGTTCATACTGCCAATAATAATATAAAATTGTGTGACTATGTATAATGATAAAATGAAATATGTTTTAAATCACACTGCACACTGAAAATTAAAGTATTAAAAGTATATCCATATTCAATAATATATCCCAAACTACATATATATCATGAAAGACATTTCTTCTGAAATAATTAATTCAACTGATGAGTTTATTATTCTGTGGAAAGGGCACGGGATGGTTAACGAAACCACAACCTTACCTTATACAAGTACAACAGTGGTGGTCCCTCTGCTGTGATCCCTTCCATTTGTGTGATGTAGCTGTCCCTGCCTACTAGAGATCTCTGCTGGAGATTATCTTCCGCATGATAGGGGAGGGTGCCCACAAATGTACTTTTGAACACATTGGGGCTGATTTAGCAGGCCAATGCCTTTGTGACCACCATTAATTCTTTATATGTCATATCAGTGACATTAGTGTCTAGAGTGTTTGCATGATAGAGAGTTTAGACTGTAAGTTGCTTTGAAACATGGACTGACGTGAAAAATTAAAAAACATTCTCTGTAAAGTGCTACATAATAGGTTGCCACTATATAAATATAGGTTAATACTAATAATAATAATATTAATAATAATAGTAATAACAATATATGCAGGCTGCAACAATGTATAAAGGCAGCGATCAGACAAAGTGACATAAGAAAAAAAATATCTGTAATTTCATTTTATTTTTTCAGTAAAGTTAGCTCTAGCTAAAGTCAGTTTGTTTTCCTTGAATTCTCACATTTTCCCTGATCGAGTGAAATGTTCTATAAAGAGCTTCCCAGACATTACTAGTCCTAACTGTAACCAAAAGAGCATACATGGATGTGTTCCCACATTTATCATACACTAGACTTCTGTCTATATGCTTTTCAATGCATGGACATTTCATGGCCTGGACATTTGCTACATATTTATGCTGTGAAAAAGAAGTGCCAGGTCTGTCAGCACTTTCATTTCATTGTAATTTGGTGCTCTGTAAACAAATCAACTATTCTGACAGATGTCTTGATTTGTTAGGTTAGGTATGCATTTCTCTACTTCCAAATGTAATCGCTAATGATTTTGCTTTCAGCACAACCTTAGGCTCCCTAAAAATGTGCGAACAAACCTAATTTCATATGATGACAAAACATCTGCATATTATTACATCGTACATATATATGTACAAGAGACACACTATATTACTTTTGTTTTACTTTTAATGGCAAAAAAGTAACCTATAGTAATTTTTTTTTTCAGTCCTCATTTTCACATGTTACTTTTTGTCTTTTCAGATCTCTATTTCACTTTATTATATGAACAATTTATTTATACAGTTTATTATGCATAGAAAATTTAACATTTTAATACTATGGCCTGTTTTACTTAGACACCAGTGGGTAAATGTATCATAGTGCGGGTTGTACAAGTCGCCAGAAATCGGTGAGATGACAGCTTAAATTTAAAGCGGCGCTGCCTTGTAAAGGGAAACTTCCCTTTACAAGGCAGCGCCGCTTTAAATTTAAGCTGTCATCTCGACGATTTCCGGCGACTTGTACAACCCGCACTATGATACATTTACCCCCAGGAGTTGCTATTGTTATAAGATTGTATTAAAATTGTATTTAAAGCTAAAATTGGCCCCAATATATTAGAGCTGATCCCATTGTGGGACGCCATATAAGTACAATGGGGAAAATTGACTCGCCTTCTCCTACCCCCTGGCGGCAGACTCTCCCGGTAACACAGTGAACATTTCAGGCTTATCAACAGAGAAATAAAGTTGCGGCCTATTAAGCTGACACTAATCATGTTAAACAGTGGTCCTCCTAGTAAACTGCCCCTCAATCAGATACATCAGTAAAGGTTGGAATTGATTTGAACAATTTCCATGTATCTCACCGGCAGCCTCAACCACTCCAAGGATGGTTAGTAACCAAATCAATTATTCTAACAGATTCCTGATTTGCATTTCTTGACTTTCAGACTTTGAAAACATAAGGCTTTGTTCTTCGTTTGTGTGCTTTAAATTATATCCAGATTTAAAAAAAAACAAACAAACATAGAAAGTCTTATAACAAGTAAATCAAAATAAAATGAACTGTATAAATCAATTATGGCATGTTGGTACTCTATACTTGCCTACTGTTTAGACCTCCTCTCCAGGTCCAAAAGGTAAGTGTTTGGGCGTCACCACACAGGGGGTCCATGATGACGTGAATCGCGTCATCAGGACCAGCCAAGTGAGAAACGCTGGATCCAGGAGGGGTGACAAACATTCTCAATAGTCCAAAATTTGGGATTCCCATGGACGTTCCTGGAGGTAGGCAAGTATGGGGCACTGTAAAAGACTAGGAAGAACCACAGTAGGTCCTACCCACTCTGGCTTAGGGCATTTTTTCTCACTCCCTGCTGTCTATGTGCATTCACTAGTGAGGGGTCAGCGACTTCATCGCTGATACATACATACAAGGCTAAAAATAGAAATATTTACAGTGAGTGGACACTACACCACTTACAATCCTTCAGTCAAACATGGTAAGAATATTTATTTGTGCCCATATTGGCTATTTGTGATAAAATGTGTTACGTGTAGTGTGTAGGGGATATTGCACTAAATCAAAATCCAATCCAGTTGGATATGATGTAGCAGGGTGGAAAATCAGTCTAGTGCGGCGGTTCCCAAAGTGTGCACCGCGGCTCCCAGGGGTGCCGCGGCGCTGTAACTGGGGTGCCGCGGGCCAGCCATAAAAAAAGAAAGAACACAGAAACTTACCAATCCGTCTGGCGCCGGGACCCAGCAGCCTCCTCTCTCCCGCAGCAGCTGTCACTGAATATCGACGTCAGTAACAAGCTGCGGGAGAGAGGAGGCTTGTAGATCCCGGCGCCCGACGGATTGGTAAGTTTCTGTGTTCTTTCTTTTTTTTTATGGCTGGCACGGGGCAGAGGAGTGAGAGGGATCGTGACAGCGGGGCAGAGGAGGGGGACAGAGAGCAGAGGATGGTGACAGCGGGGCAGAGGATGGGGACAGAGAGCAGAGGATGGGGACAGAGAGCAGAGGATGAGGACAGAGAGCAGAGGAGGGGGACAGAGGGCAGAGGAGGGGGACAGAGAGCAGAGGAGGGGGACAGAGAGCAGGGGAGGGGGGCAGGGGGACAGAGAGCAGGGGAGGGGGGCAGGGGGACAGAGCAGAGGAGGGGGACAGCGGGGCAAAGGAGGGGGAAAGCGGGGCAGAGGAGGGGGACAGAGGGCAGAGGAGGGGGACCAGCGGGGCAGAGGATGGGGACAGTGGGGCAGAGGATGGGGACAGAGAGCAGAGGAGGGGGACAGAGAGCAGAGGAGGAGGACAGAGAGCAGAGGATGGGGACAGAGAGCAGAGGAGGGGGACAGAGAGCAGAGGAGGGAGACAGAGAGCAGAGGAGGGGGACAGAGAGCAGAGGAGGGGGACAGAGAGCAGAGGAGGGAGACAGAGAGCAGAGGAGGGGGATAGAGAGCAGAGGAGGAGGACAGAGAGCAGAGGATGGGGACAGAGAGCAGAGGAGGGGGACAGAGAGCAGAGGATGGGGACAGCGGGGCAGCGGAGGGGGACAGCGGGGCAGAGGAGGGGGACAGCGAGCAGAGGAGGGGGACAGAGGGCAGAGGTGGGGGACAGAGAGCAGAGGAGGGGGACAGAGAGCAGAGGAGGGGGACAGAGAGCAGAGGATGGGGACAGAGAGCAGAGGAGGGGGACAGAGAGCAGAGGAGGGGGACAGAGAGCAGAGGAGGGGGACAGAGAGCAGAGGAGGGGGACAGCGGGGCAGAGGAGGGGGACAGCGGGGCAGAGGAGGGGGACAGCGGGGCAGAGGAGGGGGTCAGTGGGGCAGAGGAGGGGGACAGAGAGCAGAGGAGGGGGACAGCGGGGCAGAGGATGGTGACAGCGGGGCAGAGGATGGTGACAGAGAGCAGAGGATGGGGACAGAGAGCAGAGGATGGGGACAGAGAGCAGAGGATGGGGACAGAGAGCAGAGGAGGGGGACAGAGAGCAGAGGAGGGGGACAGAGAGCAGAGGAGGGGGACAGAGAGCAGAGGATGGGGACAGAAAGCAGAGGAGGGGGACAGCGAGGCAGAGGGCAGAGCGGGCAGTGGGAGAGAGGGCAGTGTGTCTGGATGCAGAGGGGGCAGTGTGTCTGGATGCAGAGGGGGCAGTGTGTCTGGATGCAGAGGGGGCAGAGTGCCTGAGGGCAGAGTGTCTGGATGCAGAGGGGGCATTTTTGCATACAACTAAATAAGTATTTCTGTCCTGACCTAAATACTTATTACAATTTTTTGACCAAACTACTTCTAAAACAGGACTGCTCAATAATTATTTTGGAGGGGTGCCTTGAAAAAATTTGGAGACTCTAAGGGTGCCGCGAACTGCAAACGTTTGGGAACCACTGATCTAGTGGATATCTGCCAGTAAGGTTGGAACAAACTATGATCTGGTTGTTCAGCCTGGCGCCTGAACAGTTTGATCCAGGGCAACATACTTAATCTGTACATAAATGTATATTTTACAACAAATTCTATGACTTTTATGTACAAAGAAATGCAACTCTGTCACACTTCACATTCTAACTGTACTGGTGTTATTGCTGCACAGATTGAATGCCTCTTTAAGCCCAGGACATAACCTTAAGAAAACATGCAATTCCAGGCAATTAGGGTACTGGTGAAGATGACATGGGAATGCTATGAACACCAGAATTTGCTTTACTTCATTAAGTGTTTCTCTCCAATGCATCAGGTGTATTTACTTTGTATAAACATATGCACTACAAAGAGCTTTTGGTTTAATCCTCCTTTACAAAAGAGAAAAAAAAGCATACAATATGGGGTTACGCTTGCTAAATCTACCATGGAAGTATACTGTTTCCAAGGGTTTCTATGCACTTTCACATACCATGAAATTTGCAATGACCGAAAATAGTAGCCATTCTGATGTTATGTAAATTATCTTGCTAAACAAAACAATTCAAACATGGGTTGAATTATTTTAGAAAATCTGCACTTATGATATGATTACATATGATTACTGTAGGAATTTGCTAAAAATGTCACATTATTAAAATTAAATTACTGAATATATACATTAGGGAAGACACTCACACACACACATATATATATATATATATATATATATATATATATATATATATATATACACACACAGTGTGTCTGCCCTAATTCAGTGATTTAATTTTAATAAAGTGACATTTTTTATATACACACATTATATATACACATTATATGTATATATATTTACATACACTATATATATATATACCGTATATACTCGAGTATAAGTCGACCCGAATATAAGCCGAGGCACCTAATTTTACCACCAAAAACTGGGAAAACTTATTGACTCGAGTATAAGCCTAGGGTGGGAAATGCAGCAGCTACTGGTAAATTTCATAATTCAAACATTTCTATACGGATTCTATGCACATGGAAACACAAAACAAAAAGACAAGATGATTTGGAAATCACCTGGCAACTCCAACTAGGTAAATAAAAAACTTTTCAAATGTGTACTGTGAAACAGGAACAACAACATAGACCAAAAACAAAAAATGAATATGATAACGGTAAAGCAAAAATCAATGTAGGGTGCTGTCACCATAATGAGGAACCCACAGGCTCTTTATCTGGGCCAACTTTTGGAGTGTGTAACCAGGGTTAACCAGCAAACACACACTGCACCAGATCACATCTTACCAGGCTAACTGCAGCCTATCATTCACCTCCAGTACCACGGAAATGGAAAAATATTTTCACATTTAAGAAAGTAAAGAATACATAAGTTTATTAATGCAAAGCACCAAGAAAGCTTTTAAGCAAGGATTAAGTTACACATGTAACATAACACATAGTACAGTACCATTCAGATGCGCTGGTAGCCAACCCTGGGGTATCCCTTTTTAAGGCGTAATCCTTGTGACAGAGGTGTCACCCCACAGATCCACAACAACATCCCCAGAGATTCAAGAAGAAGAATGAAGCTTACTGATCCTCAAAGTCCTTCACTTTATGCTCCGATTCTTCAATCAGTTCAGTAGCAGCTGTATTCCCGCGTTAGTCCTGACATCTCTCTCTCTCTCAGCCCCGCAGTGGAACGCATGTGCGTTCCACATACAGGAAGTTCGGCATTTCTGTTACAAATGCAAAACTTCCTGTCAGTGGAACGCACATGCGTTCCACTGCGGGGCTGAGAGAGAGAGTTAACAACTCAGGGACCGGACACCAGGTAAGTTCACCCGTGTATAAGCCGAGGGGCCTTTTTCAGCATACAAAA
Source organism: Mixophyes fleayi (assembly GCF_038048845.1). NCBI lineage: Eukaryota > Metazoa > Chordata > Amphibia > Anura > Limnodynastidae > Mixophyes > Mixophyes fleayi. The sequence goes on from NC_134406.1 coordinate 98,892,907, forward strand.
TTGTGCTGAAAAACTCGGCTTATACACGAGTATATACGGTATATATATATATATACATATACACTCCCACATACATACCCACAAACAGTCTGCAAGTGTGAATAATAGTGATGCAGAGAAACATTTTAAACATCTATAATGAAGTGTTCTATTGACTATGGTTCCTTCTGGCTATGATCATTTGGATATAGATATGTTGTTAAAGAATAGGCCACTTTGCATACTTTCCAGTATTCCAAGATCCAGAATTGAGACACCTTTGAACCAGATCCACATTGGCCACTCCATTTGTCTGGTCTGTCCACACCTCAGCTTTTTGGCAAGGAAACATCTAGGGCCCACAAAATCCTTGTCTATTGACATGCATGCATTTGTTGTATTTATTATTCTCCCACTATCCACCCTGCTGTGAGTGCTGTAACTGGGATATTGAACTGTCCATGATTACATACGCTAATAATGGTTCCAGTTCAGAATGTAGTACCGCACTATTGGATTATAGTTTAATCAGCAGGATTTTTTTTTATTTTATTTTTTATCAGCAGCACCTGGGTTTGGGGGGATTATGATAAGTGACTTGATAATGTGGTTAGTTGTCCCCATGTAACTGAACAACTGAGACCACCAACTTTTTTTTTTATCACAAGTCATTTAACTTTTGTTCTACAGCAGCCTGAGGGAGGATTAACAAAGTAAAAAGGAGGTGAAAAGATCAGTTTAAGGTTCACTTAATGAATGGCTCTATTCATAAGGAATGTCAAGTCAATGAAAATCGCCTTCATGTCTGCACTTTAATTCTGTCTGCAATCAGCCTGGTAGTAAAAGCTTGTTAGACATGGTTTGTAGACTGCATACCAGGGAGAGGTAAAGTGTAGTAATGAATACATTACAACACTCTTCACAGTCACATGGCCAAGCATGGCACTGTATAGTGAACCAGTACATTCAGCTTAAATTATAGCATATTTTCTAAATCTATATAAAGCATAAATCTCAAGTTGTTCATACAGTGCTATGTTTATTTAAAACTGTTTAGTCTGCAATGGAAATGCACCAATGTAGCACATTTTGATTCATTATCAAGCAAGATACACACAAAAACTTGAGTAGTTAGGATACAAAAACAGCATTACTTGAATTATTGTTAAGTTATTTGGCAAATTATTTAAGCGTAAAATCATTAAAAATACCAAATATATGTAACAATGGAAAACTTTTATTTGAAATAAACAATGCAATGCAGAACATGTTGGCAGGAGAAAATGTGCTGCATGCAATATTAGCTTCACCCTTCCAATAACGCGTGCAAGTTAATGCAGCACACCATGATTGCAGTGTGACAAGCCACAGTTACTCCTGTCATCTGGCAGCATTACTCTGCTCTTTTTGAAACATGGTTTCAGACACTATATTCGGGTGTGTACACTGGGGAGATACAGTTGTGTTCACTGCATGAATTGATATTATTATAGTGAACACTGATCTCCTTGATAAATACTAAATGTACCAACACTTGTTCAACTACAATATGAGAATAACATCAAACAAGCTGCTTTCAAAGGTATATGCTACACTTGAAAAATGAGTGGGTTCATGTACAAATCATCAACACAACATAGGAGGACTGTGACATCACAAAATTGTATTTGCAGAGAGTACATGGATTTTCACTACAAATTTCTATCCATTTTCATTACAGCGGGTTAGGTGTGACAACATGCAAATAAATTGCAATATTTAAATGATTTGTTAATCATATGTTAAGGTGATTTTGTGGCAATTTATATGTTCAATGGGACCTGAAACTTGCACCACCTTGGAGGTGCCATGAATCACTAAAGTTTCCATCAATTTCCACTAAGTCTAATAATTAATGTACACAACAATAATGCACATTGTGAATAAATAAGAGCAATTAAATTAATATAGTAAAAAATAAAAAAATATATATTTAAATATAAAATAAAATGTTTTATTGACTCATAGGATGTGCCATTCAGGGCCTGATTATCCAATAGACTGACTAGGTTGCAGTTTAAGGCGCAAGGCTTTTGGGGGTTGAAAAATGTTTTGGTTGCAAAACTGTGACAGGGAGAGGTATGAACTGAAATTAATTTTAAAATATAACAGAATAGTTGTTCTCCAAAATAAAATGAAAACATGAAAGAAAATTGTAAGGTTTTAATCTTGACATATTCCACTGGCTGTAGACAATGAGTCACCCTTGAGTGGGCACCTGATGATAAGCAAGTAGGAGAGACAAGGATGGTGACAGGCGCAGGTGTGACATCCCCTCCACATTCACTCTTAGTACCGCTCGTTCATTCCTCTGTTCTGCTATACAGAGAGGGCGCTACGAGCTTAATATCCTAGGGTGGGCTGAACCCTTAATTACAACTAGGCTGGGTACCAACGTACATGATCATTATATAAAAATTACTCTGGTTACATATATTTATACAAATCCAGAAATGTTTGCTATAGAAGAGCAAATATTATACAAATTAATATTGTTATTGCTGGTGTCCAAATATGTTTGTAATATGCTATATACCCTTGGTTTGTCCACCGTTTTCCCTCCTTCTTTTTACTTTCTGTATTCCCATATAATTTGTAAAAATCAATTTAAAAAAAATGCACATAAACTAATATGTCTAACATAAATGTGTTTGTTAACTAGTGTTTTGGAGGTCATTGGACATCCATCTATTGGTTTTCATTGTCAGACTCTTTTACCTGAGTTGTACTATTATTAAAAACAATAGTGAGTGTCTAATTTAATGTCAGGTCTTCCACCTACTACAATTACACATTGTGCACATATTAATTTTAAATCATTGCGGTACTTTCAAATTAATATACTAGGAAGGGTTTTAGTATAAAACAGAGACATAAGGAAAGGCATGTATATCTTAAAAAGGTGGTACATTCTACATTCTAAGTATTTGTGTGCTACATGACAAAAGAGTCAGTTATTTCTTTATCTGCAAAATAATAAACTAATCTGCACCCCTTGCACAGTAACATGGTTTTGTCCAGGATCAAATTTATTCCTTTTGTTGTCTTGCTCTCCTTAATGACTCAGGCCCTGTATGTGTACTTTTAGCACAAACTGTGGCTGTGAAAAGTATTAGCTGTTTTGGCTTTCTCACACTTTGTTTCATTTTTTTATTCAGGAATTGTTCAGCAATGCAAAATACTCTGCAATGTAAAATAAAAAACAATACTAAAGCTATTTCTTAAATACAAATAAATAAAAAAAACAACAGCAATGATTGCTAAGATACACATTAAATAAACTGTGGAGCAATCAGTTGTCTTCAGATGTCACATAATTAGTTAAATTTGAGTTCACTTGTATACGATTGAAGTGTTTCAATCGATTTCTAAATAAATATACTAGTCTGTGAGAGGCCCAATTGTTGATTAGTGAATTTTCAAACAAAAGCTTCATCATGAAGATAAAATAACATTCAAAGCAAATCGGAGAATAGGTTATTGAAAAAGTACCAATCAGTGGAAGGCTATAAAAATAAAAAAAAATCACCTTCAGCACTGGTTTAATCTTGATCTCCTCAGACTATACAATCTTCCTCCACTCGGAATGAGGGTCTCAGACATGCTTTCGGGTACCCTCTAGAAGAGATTTCAAGCGAGTTTTCCTCGATAATGGATTTCTGTTTGCCACCCTCGCATAGGGCACATATTTATTAAGTGTCTGGGCTATTATTGTGGCATGGGCAGTTTCTCCAATCTATAGAAGATTATAACCTCTATCAGACTAGGTTTACGCCTCTTGATGGCCTTCCTAACAAGTGGCCTTCTGACATGAATGCTATGCCCGCTCTAGACAGTTCACAATGGTGCTATAATCAATCTATTTGTTCATGATGGACTTGACAGTGCTCCGGTTGATACCTATAAACTATTCAAGTTTCTTTTAGCCTCCTGATTTGGGAATTTAAACACTTTCATTGTACACAGGTGTACTTCAAACAATCATGTGACTTTTGAAAACAAGTAGTTGCACCAGGATTTATTTAGATGTATGTTAGCAAAATAGTTGAAAAGTTCTGTAATCAATTTGTGCTATTTTGTATTGGTAAATGGTATATATTTCTAAATAAAAAACATTTTAATTCCATAGTACAAAAAAATTGAAAAATATTAAAGTGGGTAAACACTTTCTGCAGCCATTGTATCCCGTAGCAAAAGTTTCAGAAGGTAAGTATTTCAGTCTGCAAAGATTATTTTTATTTTTTATATAGCGCCAACATATGGAGCAGCGCTGTATGAAGAGGAAAACATGATACAAATAAATGACATACAATGCCAGGAAATGTCAGAGATGGCCCTGACCAAATAAGCTTACAATCGAAGAGGTGAGAGGAACACTTGAATCATAAGACATATCATTTAACGATTGCTGCTATTGATGGAGAAAGTGCTTGTGGCAACCATAAGGCAAACACATTATCAGCCACCAATATTAAAACCACATTGGCAACTGCCATTTCTGTGCAAGCACCAGTGGTGTGGTGTGGTTGGAATAATGAGAAACAGTGGAAAGTAGAGACATGCACAGTGCTACAGTGGTTAGCAACGCTGCCATACATCGCTGGAGTTATGGATTCATGAATGTTCTTCCCGTGTTTGCATGCGTTTCCTCTTGGTGCTCCAGTTTCCTCTCACAGCCCATCTCATACTAGTAGCCAAATTGGCTTCTGACAAAATAGAGCCTAGTATATATAATTATGTGGTGCCTTCATATATAAAAAATAATAACAACATGTGTGTGTGGAAGGGAAATAGACTTTAAGTCCAATGGGACATAATAATTTTATTATAAATAAAAGATCATTATTATTATTAATAATAATAATAATAATAATAATAATAATAATACATAGCATTCTCAACAATGGTAGCCAAATGAAGAAATGTTACCACAATGCAAGCAAACATTAGTAACAGTGGTAGTGAGCATGACGACATTAGAAACAATTGTTTCTAGTATACCTGTTTACATTCTTGCATAGCTAAATAGTTAGGTAAACGATTAACTGAAAACTAAATCACTCACTTCCCTAGAAATGTGGCTGTTTTGCAGCCTGTACTCCATATACCAGTGATAGTATACAGGCGGCCCTCCAAGCCTTCATCTGCAGCCAGTGTCAGACTGGCTCCCGGGGTTCCGGGAAATCCCAGTGGGACCTGATGCCTGATGGCCCTCAACCATAAGGGGCAGGGCAAAGCCCTGCAACTATCGAAATTGCCGGAAGCCAAGATGGCTGGCTCTCTGCACATTTAAGGATCGCCAATGTTGCCGCAGCGTTGTGCCTGTGTAGAAGGGCCAGGAGGAGCCGCTGCTGGGAGGAACTAAACATAGACGATGCAGAAAAGCCACGAGCCATTAAGTGGCACCTTCAAGCTTCAGAATGGGTCAGGAACATAGATTACATTATGTCAATCGAAGAAATCACCCTGTCAACACAAGGTTGTTATGATAAGTTCAGTTTCACCTAGCTCTTATGGCTTATTTTAAAAGTCTCACCAAGGTGAATCCTATATAATCCCTGCTAATAGTCCCAGTTTAAACAACCTACAACCATTTTCTTTCCTGCACTTTAACCTATGAATTACCCTTACTACAACAATTTCACTCATTTTCTCCCTACCTTACTGTCACGAGCCGCGGCGGTACGCTGCCTCCTGGCGTGAACTAGCAGCCGGCCACGTGCTTTAGTTTCTGTGCTCTGATTTTATCCTTGTGGCGTAGATGTAGGAGGGTGTAGGGACATCCTCCAACTCCAGGGGTAGCTCTCATATTATTTAAACTGGTTCATTTATATTTTTATACATGCTTCCTGGTTTGTGTTATTACCTATGCTAGTTCTAGCTAGTAATTAATTAGCAGCCTCCTGAGCCTGATTGTCAGCCCCGTCCTCCTCTGTCCTGATTGACTCTTGGTACTATTTAAGGCAGTGAGGTCTGCAGCCTCACTGCCGGTTATAGCTTCTGTTACCAGTCTGCTGACCTGCTCTGCTCCTTGCTCCTGTCCTTTGGATATTCTGTTGGATTGCCCGTGTATGACCCCTTGCCTGGATTTTGACCCTGCCTGTGTTTCTTGTGACCCCGACCTCTGGCGTGTTTACCGACCTTCCTGTTTGCTTGTGACCCTTGACCTCGGCTTGTTTATTGGATTCCCTGTCTGCTGCCGGCCCTCGACCCTTGCCTGGACTTCACTCCGCTTTCCCGGGTTCTCCCCAGCCGGTACGCACTTCACGACCCTCTGTCAGTCTGCGGCCCAGTCTGTCCCCACCACTAGGGGCTCCAGTGAACACCTGACTGGCAGAGTAGATTCCGGATTGTGCAGTATCGGCTAGAGGGGTTCCTAACATTATAACCGGCCCAAAAGTCATTCTGGAGATGAAATTGGGATGGATGAAAGCGGAACCAAATCGTCTCCATTCCAAGCCCTGGCGGGTCATGTTGAGACCCTGTATCAGATGGTCCTGGGATTGTCCCAGCGTTTGTCCGCTCAAGAGGAGGACTCCCAGACTACACTAGCCATTTCCGGTTCCACCGATGAACCCAAGTTAAATTTGCCAGATCGGTTCTCCGGAAATAGAGCCATGTTCCGGAACTTTAAGGAAAGTTGCAAGCTTTACTTTCGGCTGAAACCTCGGTCTTCCAGTTTGGAAACACAGAGAGTCGGGATTGTCATCTCCCTCCTGCAGGGTGACCCCCAGTCTTGGGCCTTCACCCTGCCGCAGTCTTGTCCTTTCTTGCAATCTTTGGAAGCTTTCTTTAACGCATTGGGCCTGCTCTACGATGACCCTGACCGAGTTGCCTCCGCTAAGGCTCATCTATGGGCTCTAAAGCAAGAACGACGTCCTGCAGAAGAATACTACGCTGAATTCCGCAAATGGTCACCTGACAGTAAATGGAATGATCCAGCGTTACGTAGCCAGTTTCGCCTTGGACTGTCAGAGTAGATCAAAGATTCACTTGTGCAGTATCCTTTCCCCACCTCGTTGGAAAGCCTTATGCAACTCGCCATTAAAATTGACAGGAGAATCAAGGAGAGGAAGACAGAGAAAGAGGCATCTTCCTTTTCATCTGCATTTATCTCGGTTCCCACGGATGAGGAGGAACCTATGCAGTCGGGGGCCTATCGCCTCTCTCCTGACGAAAGAGACAGAAGACAGTCACAAGGCCTATGTCTTTATTGTGGTAATAAAGGCCACTTCTCCTGCTCTTGCCCTTACAAACTTGAAAAAGGAGCATGTCTGGGAAAGGTCCACTTAGGTCTGCAAGTTGTTTCCCAAAAGAATGCTGTCCTGATTCCCGCACAAGTCACTTTCGGTGCCAGTTCCGTGGCCCTGTCGGCCTTCATTGATAGTGGAGCTGTAGGCAACTTCCTCGACATCGGTTTTGCCCGCTCCGCGGGAATTCCGACTTTGAAGCTTTAATCTGTCATTACCGTTTGTGGTTTAGATGGGAGTCCATTGCCTGGTGGCAAGATTACTTGGGAGACCCCATTACTGCAACTGAACATTGGGGCTCTCCATTCAGAGTCAATGACCTTCTTCCTTATCGACTGTCCGTCAGTTCCACTGATCCTGGGCCATCCTTGGCTTTCCCGTCATAACCCTGTTGTGGATTGGGCAAAAGGAGAAATTGTCCAGTGGAGCTCTTATTGCATACAGTCCTGCTTAACTCTGCCTCTGCGTGTGATTCAGTCTATTCCGGAGCAGCTTCCCTCACAGTATCATGAGTTCTGGGATGTGTTCTCCAAAAAGGCTGCTGATACCTTACCACCGCACCGTGACTTCGACTGTGCCATTGAGCTTATTCCTGGTTCCAAATTACCCAAGGGACGCTTGTACTCCCTCTCTGGTCCAGAGACCAAATCCATGCAGGAATACATTGATGAAAACCTGGAGAAAGGCTTCATCAGGCCATCTAAATCTCCAGTAGGAGCGGGATGCTTCTTTGTATCCAAAAAAGACGGAGGACTAAGACCCTGTATTGACTACCGAGGACTGAATCTCATTACAGTCAAGAACACCTATCCCCTTTCTCTCATCTCCGTATTATTTGATCAATTTATGAGGTGCCACAGTCTTCACCAAAATCGATCTTCGTGGAGCATATAACCTCATCCGTATCAAAGAAGGAGATGAATGGAAGACGGCATTCAATACGCACTCTGGCCACTACGAGTATCTGGTCATGCCGTTTGGTCTTAGCAACGCACCTGCAGTATTCCAGGACCTGATTAATGAAGTTCTTCAGGAGTTCCTTGATTGTTTTGTGGTCATCTATTTAGATGATATCCTCATCTATTCTAAATCCTTATCCGTACATCAGAGTCACGTCAAACAGGTTCTACAGAAATTGCGAGAACACCACCTTTACGCCAAACTAGAAAAGTGTGAGTTTGAGGTGCAAAAGGTATCCTTTCTGGGTTACATAATCTCTTCTGAGGGATTCTCCATGGATCCAACTAAGGTTCAAGCTATCTTGGATTGGGTGCAACCAAACAATCTTAAGGCGGTGCAGAGGTTCCTGGGCTTTGCCAACTACTATAGAAGGTTCATTTATTGCTTTGCTGATATCGTGGCTCCCATTGTCGCCCTGACTCGCAAAGGAATGGATCCAACTAATTGGTCGCCCCAAGCAGTAGCCTTATTTGAAAGCTTGAAAAAAGCCTTTGTGTCCGCTCAGGTCCTTAGAAACCCGGATCCGACTAAAGCATTTGTTCTTGAGGTCGATGTCTCTGACGTCGGTGCCGGTGCTATCCTATCACAGAAGGACCTTCATACTCATCGTCCACACCCATGTGCCTATTTCTCACGTAAATTCTCTTCAGCAGAAGCCAAATACGATGTCGGTAATAGGGAACAATTGGCAATTAAATGGGCCTTCGAGGAGTGGCGGCATTGGCTAGAGGGTGCTTCACATCAGATCTCCGTTATTACAGACCACAAGAACTTACAATATATTCAATCGGCCAAACGCCTAAATCCCAGAGAGGCCCGTTGGTCGTTGTTCTTTACCCGTTTCAATTTCGTGATCACCTACCGACCAGGTTCCAAAAATGTCCGGGCAGATGCTCTGTCCAGAAGCTTCTTGACACACCACGTTCCAGTCACAAACCCAGAGCCTATTATTCTGTCTTCCATAATCCATGCGGGGTAAACCCAAGACCTGAGTATCACACTTCAGCGATTTCAAAGGTTAGCCCCTGATACTACTCCGGAGCGGTGTCTATTTGTTCCAGTCCATTTAAGGAAAGCGGTTCTTGCAGAGGCGCATAATAGTAGAACTGCCGGACATCCTGGAATTCAGAAGACGCTAGAAATCCTTTCCCGTACTATCTGGTGGCCATCATTGTCTGCTGACGTCAAAAGTCATGTCCTCTTGTGCGAGGTTTGTGCCAGGAATAAAATCCCCAGGACTTGTCCAGTAGGCCAGTTGGTTCCATTGGCCATTCCTGCAAAACCTTGGACACACTTGTCTATGGACTTTATAGTCGATCTGCCACCCTCTGCAGGACACAATACCATTTGGGTCGTGGTTGACCGGTTCAGCAAAATGTCACACTTCATACCGCTAACCAGACTTCCTACCGCTCGAGATTTGGCCGTCTTATTCATCCAACATATTTTCCGGCTCCATGGACTCCCTATTGATATCGTTTCCGATCGGGGTTCCCAGTTCATAGCACAATTCTGGAAATCCTTTTGTACCCTTCTCGGAATCAAGATTAGTTTGTCATCTGCATACCACCCTCAGTCAAATGGGCAAACTGAAAGGGTTAACTAGTCCTTAGAACAATTTTTACGATGCTACACGTTGGAATTTCATGATAACTGGTCCTCCTTGTTACCCTGGGCAGAATTTGCTTATAATAATTCATGTCACTCATCTACCAAAACCTCTCCATTTTACTGCAATTTTGGTTTTCACCCCAGATCTAATTCTTTGTACTCGCTCAAATCCGCTGGTGTTCCAGAGATTCGCTCCACTGCCAGGGATCTCAAAGTTATCTGGAAAAAAGTGCAGTCATCATTGAGACAAGCCTCATTTGTTGCAAAAAAAAATTCGGACCGCCACCGTACCACCTGCTCCCTCAAAGTGGGCCAGAAAGTGTGGCTTTCTACAAAAATATTAGGCTCAGACAGCCTTGCAGGAAGTTGGGCCCTAAGTTCATCGGTCTGTTTCTCATCATAAAGCAGGTTAATTCTGTTGCATTTAGGTTAAAAATTCCTGGGTCGTTGAGAATCCCCAACACGTTCCATTGTTCCCTGCTCAAACCTGTTCTTTACCCAAGTCCATATGGACAGAGTCGGAACAGATCTAAAAAATTTGTGGTTCAAAGCATTCTTGATTCTAAAAAGGTAGAGGGTCAGGTGCATTTCCTGGTGCAATGGAAAAATCGAGGTTTGGAAGAGCGGTCTTGGGTTCCGCGAAGACAACTCCATGCCCCTAAACAGCTGAAGGAGTTCTTCAAGAAATTTCCGAAGAAACCTGGGTGTCGGGGTTCCTTAACCCCTCCTCAAGGGGGGGTACTGTCACGAGCCGCTGCGGTACGCTGCCTCCTGGCGTGAACTAGCAGCCGGCCACGTGCTTTAGTTTCTGTGCTCTGATTTTATCCTTGTGGCATAGATGTAGGAGGGTGTAGGGACATCCTCCAACTCCAGGGGTAGCTCACATATTATTTAAACTGGTTAATTTATATTTTTATACATGCTTCCTGGTTTGTGTTATTACCTATGCTAGTTCTAGCTAGTAATTAATTAGCAGCCTCCTGAGCCTGATTGTCAGCCTTGTCCTCCTTTGTCCTGATTGACTCTTGGTACTATTTAAGGCAGTGAGGTATGCAGCCTCACTGCCGGTTATAGCTTCTGTTACCAGTCTGCTGACCTGCTCTGCTCCTTGCTCCTGTCCTTTGGATATTCTGTTGGATTGCCTGTGTATGACCCTTTGCCTGGATTTGGACCCTGCCTGTGTTTCTTGTGACCCCGACCTCTGGCGTGTTTACCGACCTTCCTGTTTGCTCGTGACCCTTGACCTCATCTTGTTTATTGGATTCCCTGTCTGCTGCCGGCCCTCGACCCTTGCCTGGACTTCACTCCGCTTTCCCATGTTCTCCCCAGCCGGTACGCACTTCACGACCCTCTGTCAGTCTGCGGCCCAGTCTGTCCCCACCACTAGGGGCTCCAGTGAACACCTGACTGGCAGAGTAGATTCCGGGTTGTGCAGTATCGGCTAGGGGGGTTCCTAACACTTACCTAGTTAAACACAATCTGATTCTAAGGGGTATAGTTACTAAACTGCAGGTTTGAAAAATGGAGATGTTGTCTATAGTAACCAATCAGATTCTAGCTGTCATTTTGTAGAATGTACTAAATAAATGACAGCTAGAATCTGATTGATTTCTATAGGCAAATCTCCACTTTTTCAAACCCGCAGTTTAGGAAATAAACCCCAAAGAATGTATATCAATCATGACTCTGATCTTGTATCAGGCATAAAGAATATATTTAAAAAAACACAGCAAAATAGAGGCTATTTAGCTGTATTGCACCAGTTTTTATAAACACAAGACGCTTATAAGCCTGCTAACATGTGGTGACTTTTTTTTTCTTCTACTTTTAGAGGCGGATCTGGGCATTCCTTGGTGAATGGTGCTTTTTCGCAGTAATGAACCTGATGAAGAGTATATAAATAATCTATTATTTTAGATTTCATTTTATAATACATAATCAGAATTCTGCCATGCCTGAATCAAAGAACTTGCTCTGAACAAAACTCTCCTTCCCCCACTAGAAACATAAGGTTTGTGAATGCTTGTGTAAGTCTTGAGTAGCTGCTCACATTAACATATGAAAGGCTGTGATCTGTTTCTTGTGGAAAGGTAAACTCCACCCAGGAAAAAAGATTTTGATCTCATGTAACAAAAGGAAGTGAAGCTCTGTTGGTTGGCTGCTTTGACCTGAATAGGACATGCAGAAACAGCTCCCGGCTGCAGGAAACTAAGTTTAATGGAATGGCGGTCTGCATATGGGGCCTGGAAAGGCCCTGACACAGAGGCGGGGCCAAAATGATGCAATTTGCTGAGTTCTGCCCCTGCACGCCCACCTGCCCCCCTTAAGCTCCCGGACGCCTACTTCAAGAAGTCGACAAGTATGCCGCTACTGAAAATATCTATTGTTAATAAAAATACATATTATCTTTAATGAGACACTGCGGAAATTATTTCTTGATATGATATATTCATTCTTACCTGTATTAAGCTGTGGTAATCAAAGTAAATTAGAATTATCTTTAGAAGAACTGGGTTCAAATTTAAATCAACCTTGTGTGACAATGAAGGTACTTTATTAAACGGTTATTACGATATTAGCATTAATAGTATATTTGCCACATCATTGGACCTTCCTGCTTTCAGATTGGCACAGTAAGTAGCACCCAAAATAGCTACCCTTTTACAGAACCAGATCCTTCAATTCAATGCAAAACTTACTGTTGTATTGCAGGACGCTATATATATATTTTTTACTTTTTTTAACTTCAAATTTTATTAAACAAACATGGGTGAGAATAAGCACGAGTGAGATAACAGGAAAAGAGAAACCAAACAATTTCACAGTCCATATTAAAATTGCTATGCGTAGTAAAACATGGTCACAAAAAAAATGGATACCGAATCAAGCAATAACAGTAATTTTAAGAGAATAAAGGGTGGGAGAGGGGGGGGGAGTGGTAATCACTGTGGTAAGCCAGGGAAATAGGAGCCTCAGATGTGGAGGAGGAGTCAAGGTTGTGACTCTGAGTGCAGGAGAGCGCTGAGCAGAAGGATGCAATATTTTAATGAACATCAAGTGGTGGGGACTGCGCATTTAGGGAAGTGCACCAGGCTTTGTATCTGCAGAGACTTTTTACTTTTGTCAAAGACTTGAGATTTATGCATCCATTTATGAGGCTTGATTGATTACTAGCCATTACTTTCAATAAGAGACCTTTTGCACCAACCAAGAGTATTATATATAGGAAAGCTCATGTATATGCCAATATAAACCAAAATAATTTAAACATTAAAATATACAAATGTAACACTTGAAATAAAGATGGGTCAACATGGTCGGACTAGCTCATCATGGGACAGGGGAAATCCCTGGTTAGCCCCACTGCCTGATGGCCCCACCCCTGTCCTTATGGTTGATTAACAGGCTGGTCCCTCCCCTGGGACCCGCCACAAATCATAATGATCCATTCGTCCCGTAACACTCTCTCCTCTGCTAACCTTATCATAAGTGGTATGCGCACCACATGCGTTGTTGTGCAGGCAGCAAGAGAAGGCAGAAAACTCTGCCTCTGCAGCATCAGGTGGAAGAAGATAAATGTAGGGAGAGTGGGGTAATTTTAATGTAACATAGGTGGGACATGGGCTATTAATTTAGTGGTGTGGTTAACAATGCAATAGTGGGTAAGTGATATTAATGTATTGGTGGTGTGATGGTGGGGGCTATTTAATGGTGGTGCCTATTAATTTAAAGTTGGAGAGCTATTTATTTTATATGAATACTAATTATTTACTTTTAGGGCTATTTAGGGATGGAAATTGGTGAATTTATTACAAGTAAACAATTGTAATTTAATGTTTTGGCTAGTTGATGTAAATACTATTTAATGTTGAGACAGGTTGGGGAGAAATGTGTATTTATTACATGTAAATATTATTCAATATCTGAGCTGGTTGGGGGGCAATGGGTGTATTTATGAAATGTAAACACTATTAATTTAATGTCAGGACTGCTTGCGGAGAGGGAAGTACTGTTGATTTAAAATGTTCACTGCTAGGTTTTCCATATTTTATGTACCCATCCTTTTTCCAAACTGGGCCCCAACATTGCATTATCCAGACAAGCAGCTACTGAACTTAGGACATGAGCAGCAACAGGTAGTGACAGCTGAAAGAAGAGGTAGTAAGAGCAGGACAATCTGCTAACTGCTCTATTGCTGGTGGGGCCCAGACTGCACACTCATTATATAAACTGCATGCAATATATACCACACTATGGCGCCAGCCATGTCCTCTTTGGTTGACCACACTCCCCTAATGGCTGGGCCCTCTGGTGGGCCCTTCATGCCCCAGTAAGACATTGCAAGCGCCCCCTTTCCCCCGGCTTCTTACTGTTTTATTGCCAGATTTGTTTCCTGTAGTTTGTAATGCTTCTTTAAAATGCTTGCTGATATGTTATTACATATAGTTGTCTCTTTCTTTGATTATATTTTTGTTTTAACTTACTAAGACTAAGGTTAATGAGCAGTTCTTTTGCAGGTTAGAGGGCCACCCACGCAATCCTGTAGTGAATCAGGTTGCCTAATGGTGCCATATACAATCATGCACATTTTTCTTTACAAAAGAGACAGCAGTAAAGAGGAGAGGATGTTGAAAATACAGACACATAAAATTGTAACAACTGAAATCTTTGCAAGCATCTACCAACAGTAATTGTATTGTGTAATCATGTAAATACATCTCACAACCAATAAAAATCCAAAAGTGCAATCAATCGTTTGTGGAAATGAGACATTTATGTAATTATCTGTGTGAATTTACAACATAAACACAACTTTAATTATAGGGTAATTGTATCCTTACACATGCTGCAAAATGAGATTTTCCACAGTTGAAACTTTTATTACAATGCATAGCCTATAATGTGCCAGGAACTTTCTGACAGGTATGTGCTTTCCAAAACCAAACTGATCAAAGGTGCCCTTGAATACCTGTATTAAATAGATGACATTGGAACATATGCAACAGAAGGTAAACATATACATGCCAAGCTAAATGAAAGTTACTATTAGGATTGAGGATTATAATAGCAAGTCTTTTTTCCAAGCCAAAATATAGATCAAGATGAATGAGCTAATGGTTGATTCTGAGAGTAAAAGCAGCATTGTTTGAAGCATCTCTTGACAGGTGATAGGAGAGTTAGAAGAACAATACAAATAACACATTGTTATGCTGGCAGGTGAATACTGTCTCCCGAAAGTCTGCTGGGGGAAATTAAGGAATCTCTGGTTTGCTTTTGGCATAAACTCTTTATATGTAAACATTACCCTTGCCACATAAAAACACCAGGAAGCTATCTGTCATACTCTTCACTATTTTTACATTTTTTTATACATCCAAAGGACAGTTAATTAAGCTATGGTTAACCCTCAAGTACCAACGTTCTACAGCAGGTGCAGTTCATTTTCTGTACAGCTATATATGAATTAAAGCCGTATACAGTATACATTGATTGAAATTAACGTAGGCCTTGTTGATTCGACTAATATTCATTACATAGTGTGTATATTTTGAACAGATTTTTTGTTATTCATTAAAGAGACATTTCAACTGCTTGCATTTACAAAATTTATATTAAGACACCTCTGCTTTAACAAATATGTTTATTTTCAAGCAAGTGGGTTTCATTACATATATTAGGGAACAGACACTTCTATGCAGAATTGGAATTGCCTTGCATACCCCTTCCCACTTCAAACTCAGTTGTGTGATAACATATCTACAGCTGTTAGCTCTGAACAAGATGCAAACACTAGTTCATTCAACTAGGCTCCAGACAGTTTGGTGACAGTGTCACATGGAGAGACCGATAGTGATTAATTCTGAATGGCTGATGAGAGTTGTAGTTTATTGACAGAATACTTGCACATGATCTTACTGCAGACAGCCCATCCCCTTCTAGGATTGTAGTATGAAAACATACCAAGTCAGACAACTGTTATTGAGATTCATAGAAGTCTACAAAAGTATGTTTGGGGTCGCAATAATTAAATAAGAACACATTTATTGGGCCAATATTCGCTTTAGTATAGATATTATTTTAAATGGAAATATAAAACAGTCCTGAAACTTGAGCAAACTTGAATTAATGATTATCTGGATAAAATATGTTTTCAGGTAAAATCTAGTACCAAATTAGATAATTGCAAAAGTGATGCCACACTACAGAAATTGGAACGTGTGGAGCCAAAATTATTTTTCCAAAGCAGAGTTCCAGTGTTCTATCACATTCCTGAGTTAAAGTATTTGTTGCTCTTCTTCCTCGAAGAGCCTGATGGATCTGTGTCTCATCTTTTACAGGTGGTTGAGCCATTTGGTTCATACTCAGGACTTAAGATCAACTGGGAAAAATCTGTGGTTATTCCGATGGGGTGGCAACCTCCACCGGGTGCTGTGTATTGTCAGTCACTTCTGTGCACCAGCAGATTTAAATATTACAGCCCATGCATCGGAATATGTTGCTCTAAATATTGACCCAATAACAGAATATTTAAAGACCAAAAGCCACACATGGCGTAAGCTCCCTCTCACAGTCAATGGTAGGATGAACCTAATAAAAATGGTGATCCAACCAAAGTACTTATACCTCTCCAGCACTCTTTAGTGTACCTACCGTTAAAGGTTTTTCAAAATATTAATAAACATCTCATTTCCCTGCTCTGGAGTGGCAAAAGAGCTAGGGTGTGCTTAAACACACTATGTAGAACCAAAAATTCAGGAGGTCTGGCCCAGCCTAATATTAGAATTTATTATCTTGCTTCCCAACTTACACATCTGACATCCTGGTTGTGCGATAAGCAGAACACCTCTCTAGGACACTTCTTGGGTGAGCAGACTAACCCTTCCCTTGGAGTTTTGCAGGTTTTGTTATCCAAGCACAGACCTAAGGAGGTGACACCCACTATAATACTTCAGGCATCAATGATTTGGGCAATATCAGATGCTCTAATAGGGGGTGAAGGGATGGACCCAGACAATCCCTTATGGTTCAATACTGGTTTCAAAAAGCTGATGGGGCTGGAAGGTTCAGTGCTGTGGAAGGGAGCAGGAATTTACACCATTGGTCAAATATATATAGACAGTCAATTAGCTAGATATGAACAATTGAGAACGGCCATCCCGTTACCCAACAACCAATTCTTCCGGTATCTGCAGCTGAGACATGCCCTAAATGCTCAGTTTCCTGGTGGTTTACTTCAGATATCAGATTCTCTCTGGTTAAAAATGTATTACGATCTGTGGGGTCATATAAGACTATTTCTGTGCTTTATGCCTTATTGTTACCTCAGGTATCCCCGAGAGGACTAGATCCTCTCAGAATAAAATGGGAGGCCGATCACATTGCACTCTTCATTTTTCTGGTGAAGAGTGGAATGTGATAGTGGGAAGTACTAGACGTGCCATCTCTCTTGTGTTTGGTTTCCGCAGATCCATTTTTACATGTTACACAGAGTATACACAAGCCAGGATGCGCATGATGAGACTGCGCACCACTGCGGAGTGCCCCAAGTGTGGTGACCCTGAGGGCACTTTATGACATTTTTCATGATTAGGGCATCATCCCCATTGTTATTGAATAAATGTTTGCACTGGTAGTTTGAATAACCTGTTGACAGGTGAATGACACTGAGCTGACATGAAACATTGATGATGGTACTGGGATAGTGAGGTGACAAGGAGGTACCACTCATATACATGACTTCTGCTTTGTTGCCCATGATAATCTGCAAGAGCTTCTACAATAACGTAGGCGGTTTTAGTGCATGTAAGTTAGAAAGTTAAGGAGGTAGGTGGAGGGGCGGTTGTATTAAAAATAGAATCTGTTTTTCCTTTTTAAGTTTTAAGGGTTTTTGGAATAACTGTAAAAAATATCAGAAAGTGAATTTTTACTTTTTTCTCTCACAAGCTCCCTTTTCTAATTTACTTTATAGTTGTGTTCGTTTTTGTGCAGTATTCTGGGAAACTGATACGTTTTTGTCTAAAATTAAAATTGTGTTGAGAACTATGACCAAGTCAATAATGCTGTAACTCTTCGCCTGTATACTGAGACTTACAAATGAATAACTACCAAATCTACATTATGTAATGCCACTGTATAAAGCAATATAAACATGATACAATTTCCACTGTACATCCCAAAAAAACAAAGATTTATAAGAGTTGTAAATTGAATTAGGCTTAAGAGTATTGCAAGTAAAATGATCAGGTGCCCTGTTTACTGAGGGAATTTCAGGTTAAGGCTTATGACCCCATGCTATTTCTTTTATTTTTTGACATCAGATAGCCAAGTAGTCTGCATTTAATTTTCAAAGATGTCAGGAGAAACAGATTCCCCAGCCAGAGACGGAAAATGCCTGCAGTAAAAGTATAAAAATATTCAAACCTATGTATGCTCATTATGGGCAAACCACAAATATATTTGTTTGGATTATTCGCAGCAAAGCAGCTTCCATTATGTTCTCAAGTGCACATTAATGTCTGCCTCTATTCTGGAAACTAAACTAGGACAGCAGGTAATTGTAAATCTTCCTCAGACTAACCCTAAGCAACTAGTACTTGACTTGTGTGTAACAAAGGTTGCACATATCAGTTTAGTTTTGCATTTTAAATATATATTTTGTCACTCTTTATTTTTATACATAATGTCATCAGCTCATTGAGAGCCTGATTCATTATGAAACATAAATGCTGATTTATGTGTATTAATCTCTATGCACGTGCCCAGAAATAGACTATACACCAGTGAACGCAAGAACATCCAAATAATCTTCGAGCATAGGACACTTATGCCAGGGTATGATTTCAGGGGCAGCATGGGGAAGGAAATGTGCGTATGCACGTAGTGAATGTACAGTAAGGGCGTGCCAAGTTCGAGCACATGCAACAGCGTCCGATTCAAGCTATGGGCATCTCAAAGGTACGTGTTTTTCTGTTGTATCATTTGCACCAGCTAAAGGGCAAGGTGTACGTGTCGAGTGATAGTGAGGACGGTTGTGTATACATGCTAGAACATGTGTTTGCAATCAGGAGCAACTGTAAAAATGCATTTTATATACTGTAGGCATTAATAACATCATGATAAATTGTATTTCAATTTCATGGGGGGGAGGGGGTTTATGTTTTTTTCCTTAATGACTATATTATAACCCATATTCAACAAGAGACGTTTCTTTGGATCCACTTTTAGTTAAATACGGATGTGTGTACAGGGCCGCCTTCAGAAAAAAATCGGGCCCAGTACGGGCCCCCGTGCCACCCCCCCATGAGCGCCCCCCCCCCCCCCCCCATGAGCAACACATACTTACCTGGGGCCCGCCGCTGGTCTCCGCTATTCTGTCTTCAGCCTGGCTGTCACTGTGACAGCCAGGCACCAGGATCCGATCGCAGGGGTGGAGGAATCATTCCCCCTGCGATCATGTGCTCTGCCTGTGACAGATCACATGATCGCAGGGGGAATGATTCCTCCACCACTGCGATCGGATCCTGGTGCCTGGCTGTCACGGTGACAGCCAGGCTGAAGACAGGAGAATAGCGGAGACCAGCGGCGGGCCCCAGGTCAGTCTTTGCTGAGCTGTTGTACCGGGCCCCCTGGTGAGCCCGGGCCCGGTACAACAGTACCCCCCGTACCCCCCTGATGGCGGCCCTGTGAGTGTATGCCTGAAATTACCTACAGTTTTTTTTAAAAAAACACAATTTACATTTGTCTTGTGTGCCTTAATGAATCAGGCCCCGAATGAGGATTGAGTTTTGTCAACATAGTGTCCCTCTCAACATCAGAAAGATTGTTTTTATATTCAATGATGGTGCAAAGTTTATTTATTTAGAAACACAAGGGAAGAAAATTTGGAAAAGGGAGCAGAAGGGAAGTTGTGTTGTAGTTGTTCACCCTATAGTTAACTAAAACAGACATTTACATCTTATGATAGGAAATACAACTATAAGGCTATATCCAAGGACAACTTTCATTGTTTCCCAATACTTGCTATTTGCTGGCCAGGGAAACCAGAGCGGGTATGACTAATGACTGGACATTCTGGCCTGTATACTGGACTATGTACTTTTTGGAGACAAATTTGCAGTGTTTTATTGGCGACAACAAATGTCTAAAACACAGATACGCAGCAGAGATATGTATGTCATATAATAGGATTACAGAGGAAAAGCACAGCATAGAGAGTTAAAATAAGAGCCTTTGATGAGTGATTACTCAGACAGAGCATTTCAAATGATCCTGTAACTTCAGTGTTGTGCAATAAGTTGTAGACAATACTCCAACTGTTAACATTATTTATTGTCATTAACCTCCACAATAAATTATTTTCTACACTTTTTGTGGTAAATTAACTGGCGACAACTATTTGGTAAGTTTTCTAGTCTGTCTAGAACCCATGGCCTCTTCATTTAATTCCCACCTTTCTCGATAGTTTTTATTGCAATAAATAAGGTACTCTCTTATAATGTGACATCCTGGAGTGTGCAGCTTAGCCAAATGTTTACAGTACAGCTACAAACAAAGGTATTCAAGCCTTCATTAATCACTTGTAATTACAATCACTAATAAAGAAGGCATTATTTTCAGAGTATGGCAAGAAATTTTATGAAGCAGAACCTTAATAAACAAAGATAAAACATTTTCAATGAATGTTTTTTGTGGCTACCTATGTCTAACCACATGCCATAATGGGTGCAATTCAAGGACAGGCAATCTGGGGCACTACAGTTGTTAATGTAGTACAGCTTCTAGTAATTTTTTTTCCAGCCGATTGCTGGCAGAGCAATTTAATTTTCACTGGACACTCCAGCAAACCGAGTTTCCACCCCCTTTTTCCTACTCCCCTTAGTTTTTGTATAGCACAAGGCAAACAGACTTATATTCATGAACAGCTGCGCAAAAAATGTATTTTTGGTACTTACCATTAAATCCATTTCTCTAAGTCCATTTGGGGGGACACTGCAATTGTGGAGATATAGATGTCAATGCTGGAGCTGGGCAATTAGGAGTTAACAACTCTGAAACCAAAGCTACTCCGCTCTATAACCCCTCACACCAACTACTGCTCAGTTAAAATAGCAAATCACAAACAGTAGGGCAAAGGAAGGACAAGAGAAACCCACTCTCCACAAAAAAGGAACATAGTATTCAAAACAATGAGCGCAAAGAGAGGGAACACAGTGTCCCCAAATGAACTTTGAGAAAAATATTTAACGTTAAGTACAATATCCTCTTTTCTCTTACATGCAAATTGGAGGACAATGCAACAATGGTGGCATTCCAAAGCCGTCCCTAGTGTACACTGTGGCAAGGCCGTGTACAAAACCTTTCATCCAAAGGAAGCATCCTTGGACGCAAAAATGTTAAAACAGTAGCATCTTGTAATGATATGGAAAGAGGACCAGGATGCCCAACATAGCTGCTTGTCCGAAGATCCATGCCACCTGCATAGGATACAGAGCTGGTAGAATGAGTTTAGACATTTATCAGCACTGACTCACTCGCACAGATATAAGGATGAAGAATTACTGCTATTAATCCATCTCGCAATCAGGTAGGCAGGCACAGAGAAGGGCGGAAAGGATAATGAAGAGAGAAGGCCAAGGAGATTGGCGCAAACAGTAGAAGGGCAGGAAGGATAAGAGTCCATGTTAATAACAAGATCAAAATAAATTAGCTCAGAATCTCTCCATGGACAATTTTTGAAAAATTGAAAAAACATTTTTAAACCATGGTAATACAGTCTAGTATTCTTTGGCAGACATACAATATTGATTTAAAAACAACAGGTGGTGCTGCACTATGCACTAGGCAGACATACAATACTGATTTGAAACAAGAGGTGGTGCTGCACTATGCATATAAGCTCCATGCGGTTCATCATCAACATTATTTATATGAAGCCACAGATTCCGTAACGCATGATAAAGTACAAATATGACATACATGAAAACAGTAGACATAACTAATACATGAGTACAGAGCAGAATAATAAATACATGGATGCAATGAACAGAACAAATTGCACAACATACAGAAACAATTAAGCATCAGACATGACAGGAACAAACAAGGAAGACAGACTGGACGCACGAGAGACATTGGGTAGAGGACCCTGTGCGTTAGAGCTTACATTTTAGAGGGAGGGGGGGGGGGAGTCTGTATGTACGTGGACTAAAGATTAGATCCAAAAAGAACAATAGAGTTTATGTTATATTTAATAAAGCCGTGAATGAGGCTTTGGCGTATAATTTATTCAATTAAATATTATTTTAAAAGTGTGTTTTTTTTTTTTTATTACATATATAATTTAAAAAAATGTATGCCCCCTTTCCAAATAATCAATTAGCCCCAGCGCTTAACAGCCTGAGTTGGTTTCCACATTAACAGGGAGATCATGAGTGCAGGGGACCTCTGCTCATTAGAAAAAAGACCCACCCACTGTCTAGCAATGACTGCCACAAAATTATCAAAAGTTGGGATTACCAGGCACTCACAGCATTGGGGTGATGAGTTTGATTCCTGACCATGGCTTTATCTGTCTGGAGTTTGTATGTTCTCCCCGTGTTTGCGTGGGTTTCCTCTGGGTGCTCCAGTGTCCTCCCACATTCCCAAAAAAACCCTTTCTAGTAGGTTAATTTGCTGCTATTAAATTTACTTTAGTCTCTCGGTCTGTCTGTGTGCATGTTAGGGAATTTAGACTGTAAGCTCCAATGGGGCAGGGACTGGTGTGAGTTCTCTGTACAGCGCTGCGGCATTAGTGGCGCTACATAAATAAATGATGATGAGGGATTGCTGAAGATTTTATATGGAGACTTGGGCTGTAGTGAGAGTACTGTTTTATAAAGATATAGTCAGATCAGGGCAGAACAGGGTAGTTATAGGAGAGGGTAGAGATCATGTTTTCGCTGTTTGTGTTGATTTGGGTGCAGGGGGATAGAGTGAAGTAAGGTGAGGCTGAATGTAGTCAAGAGTGAAAAGGTGTTGTGAAAATACTGGATAATAGTGAGGTGTGAAAGCGAAGATGATCAGTTACCCTCTGTCAAGTCACTTAGTGGCTAATATACAACTAGTTCAGAGGCAGTAGCATTTATGCCTTATTGCATAAACATATATATTCCTCACCTGCCAATGTGGTGACCCATTGTTTTGTTCAAGAGGTAAGGGGCATCACTGATAGACAGGTAAATATCATAATAGTAATAATGTCTATGTTATTACTACATTCTTCTATGAAGTGGATTACAATATGGAGAAAAAAAAAATCAATATATTTTACCTCTCTCAGTGACTGCAATGTCTTGTAATTTCGCGAACTAACCTTTTTTTTATTTTTATTTTATTTATTTCTTTTTAAGAACTTGGGACTGTTTTGCTAATAAAACACCCTACCTGGCTTGCTAAAACTGCAAGGATTTGTCCTCTCTGTCCATGTGGCTGGCATAGCGTGAAGGTATGTCTAACCCTATCCAGCCCATTATCATTCCAACATCACCAGGTTTGAACTTTCCTAATACAGGAATTTACTGCATCTTTGCAGCATTCACTTTTTCATCTTAATATGGTTCTCCTCTGCTGGGAAACTATGTCAACAAAAGTATAAAACAACAAAAAAACAACACAATGGTTGAAGAACAAACAAGCAGACAGCTGAGAATCTTCTTTTTTCATTCACCAAAGCTTTAGTTAAGTGCATTTTTTTTTAAACTGTTTTTAGTTTACCTAATTGATTGACATTGGAGCTTCTATGTATACTGTCAACATGTCTGAAGTGCTGCCTGTTGCAAATTGCTGGTTTAAATTATGATCAGATTTCAGATGAGTTCCACACTGGCTAAACAGACGTATTTGATGTCTGACTAACAGTTAAGAATTTGGAGAATTATGAGTGTGGTGCAGCAAGTAGCAAATGAGAATTTACAATAAGCAGTATGTCGTAAATTACCATGTTTCACAAAGTATGGGCAATGAGCTGTTATTGAAAAAGAAAACACAGAAAATTATGTAAAAAAAACATTTCCTTCTAATTTAGGTAAGATGTACAACATCATATACACGAGTAGATAACATTCTGTCTCCCATTCCACCTGATTCTGCTTATCCAAGTAAAGAAGAATAAGTGAGTAGAGTATCCAAACTACTGATGTATACAGTACAAAAAAATAGACAAATTGATGAGTAGAAAAAAAACATGTTGGACTGAAAAGGGCAAAAGACCCAGACACAAACATAATGTTACCGCCTATAAGCAACATCTTTAATGTGGGGTAGACTTTTGGGTACCTGTCTAGAGGAAAGACATGGAAGAAATGGAAAAGGTTTAGAGGAGTCAGCCTATTTTTCGACATGTTAACATAACTGGGATGACTCAGGCAGGTAATTATTCTGATTGCTATCTGTAGGCCAGGAGACTTATTTCTGCTCTCGTGAGGTTATGCTGACAGTTGTCTTGCTGAGGATTTGGCTTTGCATTATTTTTAATTAACAGTTAGGATTTAAAAAAGGTTGAACTTGATGGACTTTTTTCAAATTAACTATGTAATGCAAAGTATCAGAATTTCTGCCATGTAAACTAATACACACAAATAGTTGAGCAATTATTACAAGTTGCCTCTTTATTACAATTAATTGTACTTTTGGTTTAGTTACCCTCTAAAAGACCTTCATGACATGGAAAAACAAAGAACACCAAATTTTATAAATGCAAAATCAGAAAGAAGAACCACAAGAAAACATTTAGGGGTATATTTACTAAACTGCAGGTTTGAAAAAGTGGAGATGTTGCCTATAGCAACCAATCAGTTTCTAGATGTCATTTTGTAGAATGTACTAAATAAATGATAACTAGAATCTGATTGGTTGCTATAGGCAACATCTCCACTTTTTCAAAGCCGCAGTTTAGAAAATCTATCCCTTAGTACCAGGCGCGGGCTGGCAGGCTTCAGCCCGGGGGGCGCACAGTCGGCCGCATCACATGACACGCGATGCGCCGGTTATAACGCGGAAATATTACATCGGGGGGGAGGAGGGGGGTTGGGCGGGCGGCCCTAACAGTGGTTAGCCCGGGGGACCGATGTTCCCCTGCTCCCAGTCCTAGCCCGCCTCTGCTTAGTAACAAGACGACTCATCTATAAGTAATCAAAGTTCCATTTCACAGTTATGATTGTAAATATGTTTTGTTGAGGAAGAGAAGGGAGATGCATTAACTGGCAGACAGAGTTTACGCTGTATGTGGAGAAGCTGCAGACTTCTCCACTGTGCAACAGCTGCATATGTTCTGAACAACCCGGAGGTCGTGAGAATACATGTAGTGAGGTTTATGATGGAGACTCTTCTAATGTGTTTACAATTACAACCACACCTTAATCTGATTTACTTTAACATACTGTCACTTCATTACATTGCCTGCCAGTATATCTAATTTTGCAATTCAACAAAATCAAGTTTAACACATTTAATGTGTTACTATAATTTCCACTAAGTTTGAATTGTTAGGTTTGCCATCTGTACATGTTTTCATCAATTTCAACTAGTCTCCCATTGAGCATTTCTGATCACCTATCACTGCCTATGTCACACACAAAACATGTTAAGCTTTTGTTTATTTTGGGAGTACTAAAAGAATCTGGATACTAGTACAAACAATACTTCTTCTGTCTCCTGTTTCGGAGAATAATTTGCAGAAATAGAGGTAATAGAGGTATTTTTTGGGAGATTTTCAGATCGATTTGCTAATGACCATTTCTTAAAAAATCAAAATCGACTTAGAAATCACCAAACCTCCCAAAAAGAAAAAGAAAAATCATCAAAATTGCAGAATCAATGCAATCACCAAATTCTCCTGTATTAAATATAGAAAATAAGGAATCTTTACAGGATCAATTTAGTAAATCACTGAGGAAATCCCTAAACTTATTTGCACTGGTTTGACACATTCAATTTAGAAAAAAATTGAGCTTTTTAATTTATTTCAATGGCTCATTCATTTGTAATTGAAATGAATGGTCCACTGAAATACAAAGGAAAACAAACAAATAAATACAAACTTCAGGCAGGGAAAAGTCCCAAATGCCCAATTCCAACCTCCCATATACAATGGGTACCCCATGTTGAAATGAGCAGCCATCTCAAAGTACGGAAAACGAACTATGCACACACATGCATAAGACAATAAAATGATGGATTCTATGTACTCAGCACAACATATTGCTTTATGTTTTTTGTGTTTCCCAGTTTCATATCTAGGGTTTATATAAGTTATGCAGCCAAAAACAATTTTTTGTAGAGTTTTCTTAACAGTATAGTTTTTGATGGAAACAAACACCAATACTAAAGAATATATAATACAAAGAAAGCTGAAACCTGCTTTCTAGTCAGGGGCACACGGAGGATTTTTAAGGGGGGGTTTCCCCTCCACCCCAAAAAAAACCAAAAACCGAGAGAGCTGCTGCTCCATTTCGGCAGCACTGTACAATACAGCACCGCCGTAGACGCTTCTTTGACAGCGCCGTGGCTGCTGTATAGTACAGTGCCGCTATGTAGGGCACTTTTTTAGTGGAGGGGAGGGGTTTCTGGAGACCCAGAAACCCCCCCTGCGTGCGCCACTGCTAGTCCTCTGGAACACTCTAGTTCAGGAAACATATCAGTTTGGGTGGTAATAACAGGATTTATATGTATAACTGGCTTGCCATGCTAGGATTGTATTTGCTTAATTAACACAAGAGCCGCATCTTGTTTTCAATATGCTTGGAGCACCTTAATTTACCCATGTGTTGCCATTTATTTATCCACTACCTGTACGTTCATATGAATGAGGCCTAAACTGATGTATATCAGAATCTTACAAATCAGCCTGGGATGTCTAGAAAAAAATTTCTCCTACAACTCTGACATGCAAAGGGTTAAACCTGCTTCTAACAGTCCTGATGCTGTTTGTGAAGCCCAACATTTGTAATCTTTAAATCCTCATAAATATGCTACACTTGCAAAAACAGCTACTTTTTATATCAAACTGCATTGTTTTAGCATTCCCTTATTAAATATTTGCAATATTACTTGTTATGACATCCCTCTTATTTACAGAGATTCTCCAGATAATTCTATAACAAATCTGTGTAACAGGAGTAGATTTTCCTTTACTAAGCAGTATTTGCAATACATAAATTTATTGGCATCAGTCTGCACTCGCAGACACTCCAGTGAGCAATAAAGGTATACAGCAGTGTGTGCTGAAATCAGTTACAGACAAGAGATAATGGCCTAGACTAACGTCTGGCCTATCTAACATGACACAATCCTGATATTCTTATATTGTGTAAATATAAAAAAAAAACATGACATGTGGCTGACATATAGGAATCCTGCCCAATATGCTTAAAACAAATGGCTTATACTTTTCTTTTTATATTTGTGAAAATACAAAATGCATTTAAAGCACAATGAAGACTTGGGGCTAGATTTACTAAGCTGCGGGTTTGAAAAAGTGGAGATGTTGCCTGTAGCAACCAATCAGATTCTAGCTTTCATTTATTTAGTACTTTCTACAAAATGACAGCTAGAATCTGATTGATTGCTATAGGCAACATCCCCACTTTTTCATACCCGCAGCTTAGTAAATCTAGCCCTTGGTCACTGTCTAGTTAAAATAATGGATACAAGGGAGATTTAAGGCTGCTTGTCCTGTCCGGTTACAAAGGTTGCATGGCAAATAGAAAAGTGCAGGTGGGATGGTGCAAAACATTGTCTATACTTTGCTGTTCACACAGACTGCAATGAACTAGCACAACAGCAACCACAAGAAAATAATGCAAGCAATTGATGCATATTTTATTGATGTCCATATAGACAGCATGTGTTACGTATCATTGAGATCAAATCAGACAGAAACCTGATCAAGACCAATTATAATCCAGTAAAGTATACAAACTTTAAATAAAAAAATAAAAAAGGCCAACTAGTGCTAACATTATTCAAAATAAGTACCTGTGAAACTATATACAATGAAAATCATTATTAATGACTCTTTGATCGTCTTACCAATTCTTGACCATCTTCTTCAAGAGGCAAAAAAGTGGCTTCCAAAATGCCCATCTGGTCTTTACTAAGTTTCTGCCACAATCCAACCAGCAGAATTACAAGCTGTGTTCCACTCTTTAGCTTTGTGAAAGCACGGAATAGGTTATTTTGGAGTTCTTCAGCGGCATCTGCTATCCCGATTACCTGTAAAATGAGCATAAGTGAGCCATGATGCTTAAGAAGTACAACATATGTGATTACAAAATAATTAAGATGACACAAATAAACTTTAAAGGGATATATAGACAAATATGAACAAACAGGAAGTTATTCTATGAAGAGTACAAAATGAATATGAGTGGGAGTGACCCATGTAAGATGACCATGATAAATCAAATACTGTATTTGGTTTCACCAAATTATTGTGAAAAACAGTTAATTGTTCCATTACCAAGAAATAACTTTTGGGGAAACCAGTGCTAATGTAATGGTCTCTTAAAGCAGCACTCCCAGGTAAGGTACAGTCATTGTTCCCTGGGTGCAGCCACTGTTCCCTGGGCTACAGTGTTTGTTTCACCAGCCCCATACAGAAAATCTTGGGCTATGTGATGCTGTTGCCTGGGTGTGTAAGCAGAAGGACCAATCAGGAGCCACAATCACAATTATTGGGTTTTACTGATTACATCCCCCACTCCCTTGGGCCACCTCTTAAAAGTAGTGAGCAGATCAACTTTACCAGATTAGGTGGTAATACAGCTTTTTATTTCACATTGTTCGCCTATGGAATAGTGGATTTCCTTATTTTCATCGTGATATTAATGGACAAAAGCTTTGAAATGCCTTTTGACGGTTGCAATTGTGCTACTTTGCGCTACATATGTGTCGTGTTAACATTGGCTGAAAAGAAGAAGACTAAAAAATACTTAGTAAATATGAAAAAATATCAACACAAAACTTAGTAAAAGTTGAAGAAGTTGTGTCTTACAGAGTATGGGGCTGATGCAGAGATGCACCCCAGACCGCAGGCGCAAATTACGTTCATTAAAAAAGTTGCAATTGCGGCCAAATGCAAAGCAGTAAGTATCCTAAGATGTGTGCTGGTTGGTATCAGTAGCATATGTGCCTGGTTTACGCCCGGCATACACTTACATCCCTCTTGCTCCCCTGTTTTTAACCACTTTGTTTATTTGCAACAAATAAATTCGCTATTAGGCATCAATAGGATCTCTCTAATACAGCAGAAACAACTCCTTGGGCTAGATTTACTAAGCTGCAGGTTTGAAAAAGTGGGGATGTTGCCTATGGCAACCAATCAGATTCTTGCTTTCATTTATTTAGTACCTTCTACAAAATGACAGCTAGAATCTGATTGGTTGCTATAGGCAACATCCCCACTTTTTCAAACCCGAAACTTAGTAAATCTAGCCCCTTGTCTCATGTCTGGTAAAAAACAGGCACACAGTATAATATATAGGTGGAGCATTCGCAAGCAATCAATAACCAGTGGATTTGCTAGTGCTGGGGGCCGTCATCTTCAACTGCTATATGTACCTGCTCCTGACCACCCGCAAATAATACAGCTTTTTCAGGCACATATGTCTCTATGTCCCAATCTGCATCTGTTTTCAACTGCACGAACATGTCCTAACTGCACTTGGACTACTATAGAATGCCCCCATCCCTTTTCACCTATCCAGCACAAGCAGGCATATGTGGCATAATCACGCAAATAAACTTTTCTGGGCATTCATGTAAAATACGCTACGCAAACTGGTGTAGAACTCACTCTGCATCAGCTTCTCTGTCACTATATAACTGTTACTTTAACAAAATCAAAGAGATTATTTTATTATATTACTGGCTCTAAAGGCGGGTTCCAGAACATCAATATATCACTAAATAGAATGACATATAGAACATTCATAGGTAAGACCAGAAAAAAAAAACCCAGTAATTTAATAAAATGTGCCTGAAATTAATCTTTTTTTGTCTATGTCTGCTGAGAGATAGAAGGAAATAGGTTACAGGAAGAAGGAACATTTTGTAGACAAGTGACACAAAATACAACACCCAAGTGGGATACAACTGTATTACATATCTTTCCACTTTACAGTGTGCTTTATTTGGGCTATATGATGAGTTGTATAAAACGGAAGAATGTTTCCTATATTAACATTGTAAATTTGCAATACTTTAAAAGCATATACAGTTCAAGAACATGGTCATAAAAAGCCTCTATAAGTTGTGCAATGCTTTTAGTGCAAGAGCTTCCAGACATCCCACTGAAGTAGATATACTAGGAACAATATGCTCGGAAACTTCAATATATTTGAATTATCAACCTTAGAGCAGCAGAAACAAATCACACAAATGTGGCCAAACAGGATAACTGGTGTATGTATGAAAATTGTATTTTTCCTATAGCTGCAGATTGCAATCAATAAACATAGACATAGTGGCTTATTAAAAGTTTGTAAAAAATGTATTGACCTTAAAGACATCCCAGTAATTTCTAGGTGTTCTACAGTTAAATTACAAAGCCACATCCCCCTTACAATGCTTGTTTCCTAATTTACACTCACCTATCAGTTCCCTGTTCTAGTCGTTATTGTAACAGATGGGATGGATCTGTAGTTAACGCAGTTGTCTTGTTACTTTAGTACACTCTAATGTGCAAAATGTTTGAGAATATATTTTATATAGCACATTAAAGTGTATCAGAGAGGCAGGAGATCTACATGGAAACCAATAACTAATTCATCATTACCATGTGGATGATACTGAGCATTTTAAGGTGGTTTTAGGCAGCAGGATCAGTGCTCAAATGCAATATAGGTAAGCGAGTGAAATAAATGTAAAAAAATGACTATGATCGGGGGTCATAAAATAATGGGATAGTAAACTTGTTTTACATAGCTGGATAACCTCTGAAAAAACTGCTTACCAGACGCTTCATCTTGCTCTGTCTAATTCAAATGTCACAGTATCTGTTTCTATTCTTCATACTTTATGAACTTGAGTTTGTTACAGTGAGTATTTATAAGAAAATAGAATTATATCACCATCACTCTTGTGCTCCAACACTGTACGTCTTCCCCTCTAAAAAAATCTCAGTATAAAGTTACCGCATGGTATATTATGGTTCCTCTCATTTATTTAGACACTATTTTTACACTCTAATATTGTCTTGTTGATAACTACTATACCACAGCATTTGTTGATATATTGTTGATTCTCACCTTTGTACTCTGTTAAAACCAATAAAAAAGTTTATTTAAAAAAAAATAAAAAAAGAATTATACTAGTCACATTTTAGTTAGAAGTGTGTGTGTGTCTGTTGATATCAGTCTACAATGAGTTAAGCACAGTGTGATAAAAAATACCAACAACAAAATAAAACAAATGTGATTAATGATTATCAGTTTTGATCTTCTTGGAGCTACACAACATTCTCACATGCTGCCAGGAGGTTTCTATTTGCATTGACAGAAGTATTGCAAGTGTCTCAAACAGTCCATGCCATGAACTGAGACTATAGTAGGAACTACAATGTGAAATACGTTCTTTGCTTATTTGTGTATTGTTCGGGCATAACAGGGGAGCACGCAGGATTTTTTAAAAAATAGAGAGCGAGAGAGAGAGCTGCAGCGCATGCGCAGTAGGTCCATTTCGGCGGCACTGTATTGTACAACACCGCCGCGGACGCTTCTTTGACAGCGCCGCAGCTGCTGTACAGTACAGTGCCGCTATGTAGGGGCACTGTTTAGCCCCTGTTCTTTGCGGAGGGGAGGGGTTTCTGGCGAACCAAACCCCCCCCCCCCCTGTGTGTGCCCCTGCATAAATGGGAATGCTGTATCCTAGGGTACAGAGGCCTACGACAGCAGGCACACAAGCAGAGTCAAGCTAACTATGCTTACAGCTTGCTTTATTAGTAGGTGGATCCCATGAAATAGAAGCAGATTATTCCACATTGAGGAAAAGCAAAACAAAATTCTTGTCTGTGCCACTCTTACTAAACAGTAGTGAGTAGGTCTGGTGCACAGTTTACAAAACAACCACTATTGTACTTAAATTATAACTTCTATGTTTGCTCTGAAATGCTTTCTTAGGTCAACATACTCTCCTTTTCCCAGGCTGAGAGCAATGTGTTTTATAAGGACCCGATAGCTCCATGCAAATAACTGGCTTGGTAAGCCAAAGCTTGCAATGGCCATTGAGTAGCCCTCCCACCAAACACACAACCACTCACTCCAAGATTCTCTTTACAGCTTTTGTGTTCAGTCAAAATGAACATAAACACCATTTCAGTGCTGTCACAAAGCATATATATTGGAGCTTTAAAAACACAACAAAGAATCAGCAAGGAGTTTAAACACTTTGTACCACTTTTCCAGTATTCCTATCAGAAAGGGAAAGTATAGGAGTATGCCTAGCCATCACACAGCCTGGGGTGGCAACTGAAATGACATGTATTATTTCTATGCAGATTTTTTTTTTTGGGGGGGGGGGGGTTAGGAATTTCTGGGTCTTCCAAGCCCCAATAACATTAAGCTGAACTCCTGTTACTGTTTAGTGAGGGGGATTATGATGGATCAATAAAATGATAGGAAAGCTATGGGAGGAGAAAAGTGGTTTATGCATTCTATTGAATGGGAAATGCTACAAGCGGATATATTAACAATTAACAGAAGCCTAGAAGAAACCAATGATGTTTTTGCTATGTCCATGGGTGTGACATTTTGTCATACGGTTAAAGCGGTACAGAGTTAAAAAAAAAGAAAGAAAAAGACGCAGTAGAAGATTCCCTGGGAGTATGCAAGTGTATTCAAGTACAAAGGTGTATATGCTATGTATAATAACAAACGTGCAGATGATATTCTATACACTCCAAGACAAGTATGAGCCACTTACGTGACCAACTCCTCAGGATTCCAGATACAACAGACACCCAATTAATATAACCATGAGCACTATTTGTAATTCTGGTAACAATGAAACAGTATCAATAAGTTTAAAAGTTTTAATGATCAACCCAACCAATACCCATTCTCTTAAGGTAAAACCCTCCAAAGTGGTCAACGAGGTTTCTTTGCCTAAACTACTTACAGACGCATATTTCACATATAATTTGAACAAACTGTTTCTGAATATAGCAAACAATAGAAATAGCCATCTGAAAGAAAAAAAAAGAAAAAACTATACAATGCACAATATTTAGTCTAGGAAGTGAAAGTACGAATGAAGAAAATAATCTCAGAACACCCCTCCCCCTCCCCCCCCCCCCCCAGAGCTACCATAGCTTTTTACAGGCAAAATGTATTTTAAGATCATGAACAAAACTCATGTCACATTCAGTGTTACATTTCAACATGATAGAAGTTCAAAATTTGTGACTGAAAAAGTTGAAGAGAATGAAAAAATGCTTGTAAATGGCTAAGATATGTGAAAAGTTGATCAGCTATAGAGTATTTTTTTCCTATGCACACATAACAGTGAGTAACTTGCTCTCAGCTACATACGTGAAAATACAAAATAAAATGTATCATGCTCTGTTAAAGTGTTATTGTTTTTCCCCATATGTTTTAGGGTGTTACAAGATATCAATTCATACTGGTAAAAGTTTTAGATATAGTGTGTAATATGTCTGTTTTTGTTGCTTTACATTTAGTTGTAAACTGCTATAAAATAAGAAGGTGTTTCTGAGGATGAGCAGGATGAAGATTTGCAGTTCAGTTTATCAGTGGGTACACAAGTGAACCAATACTCTCACGTTTAGGTTTGACATTCCAAAGCCTTCCCAGAGATAACAAGATCACTATGCCACAATAAAAGCGTATTCAAAAGGTAGCCTCCAACTAAATACTTTTGATCCTGGCTAGAATAGGTTTATCTGACCAATACCTGGCTGTGACTGAATGCCCTGCTTTGTTAGGAGAAAATTGTCTACAGCATAATATGTCCATGTTTTGTAAGAAATAGCATGGCGCCAGTATGACAGTGCAGCATGAAATGTCACAGTGTAAACACATTTTTGTTACAATGTTTTTCATTCTTCTGTTACTGCACAATCTGCTCAGATGAAATTCCGAAGACCTATGGACACAGATCATTTTCTGATAAAGCTCAAAAAGATTCAAGGAATCCTGATGAGACGCGTAAAGCATCTTTCATCACGTTTACTTAAATAATGGATAATGCTTTCTTAAAACATATTAATTCAAATTGTTTTGCTTATTATGCATATACTGCAATCACATATATAAACATAAGTATACAACATCTAAAGTATTACAACTTACATTACCTAACATACCCTATGATAAATCGAACAGCTCCAAACCCCCCAAAAAATCATTAAAGGAACATTGGGAAAGGGTTTATGTCTAGTAAATAAGTATTTACATGCCATCTACACAGAATGGAGGTAGCTATTTAGTGGGCTGAACCAACATTCAGACTGTCAATTTACTATGAAGTAGTCACATCACTGAGGTATAAGGTATTATGTGTCAGCCGTACATCTAAGTTCAGAGTAAGAGAAATGTGAAATTTGCAATATGCTCCATGTGATCTCCTTCCCTACTCCACAGAAAAGAACCGCGGGACTCCAGTTTACTTTACGAAAGCAAGGTAAAGAATTTTTATGTAAGCCCTGATATGCACCAATTGGCTGTAAAGTTCTATTTTTGGTTCCACTTACACTTACAAACAGACATTTCCTGTCATAGGTGCATTAAAATTAACAAGAGCAACAGGTTGACGGCTGGGATCCTGTCTGCAGCACTCACTGTGCCTCTTCCAGCTTTATATCTGCTGGTGGAAAATCTGGTCACGTACAAGTCACATTGACATATCAGATATGTTTGTTGTTGCTTGTAACACTTGCTTATCTTACATTAAAACGCCTTCTGATTAAATGTAGTTTCAATTTATTACTTAGATTAAGGGTATCAGGTTGCCCTTTACTGTCATAAAGTAATATTTTTTTAAATATATCATCGTTTAACAAGTTAATAGTTATTCATCTACTTGGTCAGTATTTAGCTGAACCTAATCTGGTGGTTATTACATCAAGTAGTCTGCGGGCAAAGAAATGTGAAAAATGTGTTGGGGGCTGAACACTTTATCACAGCACTGTAAGGGTATAACCCATTTACTTCTGAAACACGACATGCCTAGTTTAGATCTGATAAAGAAAGGACAGATGCATGCTTGTATCTTGCCATCAAATTGATACAGTATGCTGTCGCTTGGTGGCTAAACTGGTCATCCAGAATTATAAGGAAAATTGGAAGTATAAGGAAATTAGCAACTTAGTATGGATTATATGTATGTATGTGTATTATATATATATATATACACATACATACATACATACATACACACTCAAAGAAAAGACATGAACAGTTTAAATTATAGTACAGTGTGAATCACAGTTTAATTTTTCTTTGTAAATGAAAAAACACAACTAAAACAATTAATAATTATTTCTAAATACTTTTATAGTACTTTATATTATCTGTTCAGTTCATATATTACTATATATTTGGGAAAGCCGATTACTATTTTCTTTTATAATGTTATATTATGATTTTTTTGGGCAAATTAGGAATTCATTATTTGAACATTAGATAGGATAAGATTAAGAGCACGTAATACAGAGTAATGGTTCCTGTAAAAAATAAAACTACGCTACATAATGTTTTTCAATACTTAGTTTTATACATATCAAAAGCAACAGGAGAAAAGCTCATTGCAATGAATAGCATATCATGGAGTAGAATGGAACATCCCTAGAAACGCAGGTGTGTTGAAGATACAACAAGCAATTCAGGTGAGGCAGGAAGAGCAGTGCTCAATAATGGCCATCATATTTACTTACAGTCTTTATACATGTTTTCATAGCTTTATATCACATAAAGCATTTGAACATAGTTTACTTGAACACTTTCAATTGTTGCTGCACAATCACTTCTGGATCATCTAAATCAGGGTTGTCCAACCCGCATGCGGCCCAGCGTGTCTGTTAATGTGGCCCAGAAGGAGTTTTGGTTGTGGCAGGGGGGCAGCACTGTTAATGGAAAAAAAAAATCCTGCAAAAAAAAGAAAAGAAAATACTTACCTTGCGGTCACGTCAGCTGGTACTGCGGCTCCCTCCCTTCTCTCCTCCGTGTGGTGCACGCAGTGAATGTCGGGCGTGATGTCATCACGCCTAACATCCATTGCGGAGCGCAGCACAGAGGAGTCACCCGCGCGAGAAGAACAATCAGCAGCACAGAATTGGAGAAAAGAAGAGAAGAGGACAGGAGAACAAGCTGATTAAGTAAAGTTAAGTTAAGGGGGATTTTTTTTTTATTATTTCAAGGGACGCTGACCAGTGAATAAAAGTCACCTGGTCCTGGAGCATCATGGACCTTATCTCCCTGCTACATACTTCTACTTGTAATACTAATGGGGCACTATATATTATTCTCTTTGGCCCATTATAAGTTGTTATCCCTTAACTAACATAGTGGTCTAATTAGCAAAACAGGTCACAATTTGGGGTCACAGTGATGTATATGTCAGGTACCGCAGGCCTGGTCAGGGCACCCTGATATACAATGCCTGGCTTAAATGCACTTTATTGATATTGCGTCAAAACAATCCAAAAAGTGATTATAGTATAACAACTAGAGAGGATTTTTTGAACAGGGTGATTGAAAGGTAAGTATAGGGAGATTTGAAAAAAAAGATAGATTGATATATATATATATATATATATATATATATATATATATATATCTCAATCACATTTCTTCTCATATATATATATATGTTAACTATGTTTTCTATGGTTTTTTGGATGATCAGCTATCGTTATTGTTAGTGTATCTTATGTGCGGCCCAAACCAACTCGTCGTCTTCCAATGTGGCCCAGGGAAGCTAAAAGGTTGGACACCCCTGATCTAAATCTTTCCCAGGCTTATCGGGAGATACTAATTCTACTTGTATCAGGACCTGATCTATCTTTTTAATGGGTATTCCCCCTACCTGATCTCTTTCTGCTCTGTAGCTGGTGGGTAGCTGATTAAGGTTCTTCTAAATCCAGCTTGCAGATCTGCACTCATTGAAATATCTTCATTATATTGGACATTCTTGTGTACTGAGGTGCCTGAGCTCTCTCTGACAGATCTCACCTAAGTCTTTCCCAGTGTACACCAAATCTCACATTTCAGGATTAGCTGCCCTCAAACTCTCTACATGGATCCTCTTTCGTTCATCTCAACACTGAACTTGAACTCCAGCTTGAACTTGTAACTAGTACTCAAAGTAGAACTTAAACTCTTGGGACTCAACACCCTCTTCCCTCTAATGGAGGGGAAGTCCCTATTCATACTATTCCATCACAAGAGAAGTACATAAAGTATTTACTTCTATTGATCATATCCTTAAAAGGCAAAATATACACTACTTTAAATAAGGTTTTTTTTCACATATTTTCCTATGAATACATACTCTTAAAAAGAAAAAACATCATTCTGTACAGATAATCTAATTTTTGGTGTTTTGCATTTATTTGCTTAAAGCTGCACTACCACCTAAATTTCACTAAGTTGCAAAAATGGCTTTATGCCCTCAGTAATATAGAATCAGCAAATCTAGTTTAGTTTGCCACATTGGGAAGAACCAAACAGCCCTGGTAAAACCGGCTGAATTAATCAGCCCTGGGGCTCCAGCCTGGGAAATCAGCAGGTTAGTAATACGTAGGTGGTAGTGCAGCTTTAAGCTGTTACTGTTTTGCCATTCTGATTATTTCTGTCAGCATGCTGGTGCAATCGGTAATCTGGATCTTCGGTTTTCAGGTAAGTCTGCTCATATTGTATTCGTTTTTTCAGAAATCTGATTTTTTTTTGTAGGACTGAAGGCTGTCGGAATTCTCAGCATCGTTAAATCGATTACCACCGGATTATTAGCCATAGATTTCACAGGAAATGTACACCTTGCTATTAAATTACTGTGGAAGATGTTAATCGGCAATAATTAAATTAGTAATGTTCAAGTATGATGTCCTTTAAAATATACTTAAGGGCCCTGAGTCAATAAGGAGAGCAAAACATAAAAAAGGAGTAAAATTTGCACCTGGGCAAAACCATGTTGCATTGGAGGGGGAGGTAAATTTAAAATGTGTGGACAGATTTATAGTTGGGTTAGGACATGTCCTAGATCAACTTTAAATTTCAGTGTAATAATAAAGCTGTCAAGTATTTGTGTGCTACATAAAAAAAACAGCCAGTATTTAACTTATGTGCAAAATAATAAACTGATTTGCACCCCTTCAATTGTAACATGGTTTGTCCCAGAGAACATTTACTCCTTTTTTGCCTTAATGACTCAGGCCCAAGGTCTTTATGAGAGACACATACAAGACTTTCATCAAGCAAAGAAATGTTTTCCTGCAGACAACTTATTATTGTTATAATAGTTCGTTTTGGCCCACATACACTCAAATTCAAACCATAGCATACATCCCATCTGTTAAAAGGTAGAAACAAATAATATATATATATATATATATATATATATGTACAAATGTATCATATCTGACTGATGTAACATCTGCTGCAAATTATACAGCAAGAAACATGCCAGTGAATTAAAATGAATCTGTTGCAGATGCTTCTAACAGAAAGCTGTTATATTAGCAGAGAGATGTGCCAAGCACAAGATAAGCAAGTCTAGTGGAAAGTGAGCACTGGGAAAATCTAACTTGCACCTTCCACTTATCCCCATTGGATGTTTGCCATGGAAATCAGAAAAAAAAATGGGAGATCATCAAAGATATAACGTATGTGATATGTGATGTTATACTGCGCTTTGGTGTTTTAGCTGTTGAAGGGGCGACTTGTTTATGACATTTCTGACATCTTAAAGTTGTGAAAATTCAATTCAATGTAGATAAAGTTCAAGAAAGCACCTGTGAGAAGCAGGTATATGCTTCCCTCCCACTCCCTGACAAATTGAGTCATGTTCTCTCTCATGATCAAATGCTGATCTTAAGAAAACACAGAAAACATCCAGACGTGCAGCTGCTCCTTCTGCTGTAGAAGTAGACAAATGAATAGTTAAAACAAGGCTGAGTGATAGGACACATTTTTTTTAGGAGCTTCATTACCAAGGGGGCTCAACTAATAATGGTTCCCAATGGCTACACACAAAACAATCTGGTTGCTTGGCCCAATTATTGACAGTCTAAATATATTACTGATATAGGCACACACATGGATGACTAGATTGTGCACTGCTAGTGTTTCAATGATTGGGCTGTATGACCATATTTCAAAGCAGACATTTAAATAAATATCAACCAAAACATCTGCAGATGACCCGATTAAAATCTGATAGATCCTGACTGATCCTGGATTAAAATTAGAATGAATGACTATGACCTTATGTTACAACTACACTATTCTTAAATGTTGCCAGATGGGTTCACAGTTATAAAGTTAGTTCTATTATTGGTACAGCATGCCTTGTATATCAGTGTCAATGCAGTATCTGTATTTGCTGTATTAGCAGCTTTAAAGGAAACTTGACAGGAAGCCCAATGTAAATGGCCATTTTACCTCAGCTGGGATTAAGAAAGGGACCTACGTAATTACATTCCAAGAGAGGGGACTTTTCTGCAAATCTCTTCTAGTGTGTTTCAGAAATTTACGGTGGAAAATATCCTAGTGTTAAGGTTACTGTCATGAAGTATACGGTTCCTGGTTAAACTAGATAGTCCCTTGTGCCCTACTATCTAGCTACCCCCCTAATTCTCCACAATACCCCTGGATTGGTGCAGGATTTTAAGTGCTTATTTCAATTTATGGCAGGGATGGCGAGTGATTTTGGGAGTATATAAAAAAACAGACGCTGCCGCATCCCTCTTGTTTGGACAGTTTTGACTAGCGTTTATGGATCCTGTTGGATTGATCAGAGGATCATGCTTGCTGCACTGCTCATGGAAGTTTCCGTGGACCATGTTACTTCGTGGAAAGCTTGGTCCTCCAATACTGCTGTAAAGCATCTGATGTATTTCATCCTAAAGAGGGCGTACTTTCTCAAAGCGTGTGTGGTTAACCATGTGGCTTCTGTATTTATGGTTAGTCCTGTAACACTATATATAAAATACAGCTGTACTTTCCCACAGGTTCTAGTTTCCCTCAACCAGCATATAAGGCTGCCTTTGTACTGACCAGCTGAGTTTGCATTAGAGCTACACATAAGCCCAGTATCCTGACAGTTGCAATGTCAGGCCACTTTGAAAGATCTAAAATAGAAAACAAATTTGTACCGTGTGTGATCAGCTACAGGAAATATTGGCTATATCATAAGGTAAGTGTTGCAGTGGGAACAAGTGCATGCACCAAAAATTAGAAACTGGAATGATTGCTGAGAAACATATTGACCATGACAGGTTGATTATGTTTCACAGCAAACACTATTGATAACATCATGAACATCTGAGGTACCACCAGCCAAGGACTTCATGATTAAGGTATCTATGTAGCAACTTGAGGTACAGATCAAGTGGCTACATTATCAATGTAAGCAAGCTAAAGCTAGGTACACACTACAGAATTTTCCACCAACTTTTTATGCCGATCGATTTTACATGCGATCGATGTTCCGATCGCTCGGCCCATGGACTGCATACACAATAGCCTTGTTTAGGACGATAAAGGGAAGAGCGGACGTCCCTTTAGCGACTTTTTACAGCCATATTGTCGTGAGCAATGACTGTAATTTCGTACTCACTGTTGTGGATCGGTCGGAAACTTATACACACTACACAACGGAAACGAGATTGGAACGAAAATATTAAACGGCACGACCAACCAAATGAGGCGACAATCGTCCATTTGGGCAGACTTTTGACCAAGCAATTGTATGACTGCACACACTGACCCGACTTTTGAACAAGCAATTGTATGTCGGCTGTTTCAGCCGATTATTGGACGAAAACCGTGTAGTGTGTACCTAGCTTAACACATAGTTGTCTACTTTGTGACTGTCCTCCGGGAGGACAGGTCATGTGACAGGGGTAGGAGGGGGCGTGGCAACATATTTGCATCACCATAGCCACGCCCCCACTATAAAATGCCTAAATTCACAGCAGTGAATGGGAAGGGGGGGGGGGGGGGGGGCTTAATGACACAATTAAGCCAAGCCCCTGATATTCAATGCCATGAATTTCGGCATTTTTTAGAATCCGGGAGGACTCCCCAAAATTCAGGAGCCTCCCGGAAATTCCGGGAGAGTAGGCAAGTATAAGCGAACAACTGCATTATTTCTGGATTTGTACCATTCAGCCACAAGCATTGAAATAATTATGCCACCTTCTTGGGAAGATATAAGGAAGTTTCAAATAACATACACAGAAGTACCCCAACATATAGAGAACATTATTAATTTTAAGTACATTATAGATACACATTAAATAGAGTTGCTTGCTTATGTAAAATAATTTCTTTACTCAATAAAAAGTCAAGCAGTTTTCATTATTTTAATGAAGCAATATAAAAAAAAAGAAAGAATTCCAGCTGGCCCTGTTTGTGGGATTTGTTGTGTAGTAGATATAAATATGCATCTTATGTATCTGTAAATCTTTTGAGATTAGAAAGAAAGAAAAATAGACCCAGTACAAGAAATCTGGACCCAAAAAAAATATTACAAAAATATGATCTTGAAATCATTAGTCACCTCCAAACTTACAGAAGTATCTGTGCTGTGAAACATCCTCTAGCCAGTATTTGGAAGAGTAAAATAAATCTTGTAAATGGTTTAAATATACATTAAATTAATATTATATTAGACATTTATTAAAAATGAAGCATGCCAAAACATTCTTTAGAAAACATTTTCAGTACAGACATAGTATTAAATGAGGCTTTTGCAGCCGCTTAAGCATGCCAAAGAAGCTTGCAATCTAACGGTACTAAGGTAGGCTGTAAAAGTACTACTCAAAGGACCACTAAACCTAAAATACAAATTACCTGCATATAAAAGAGCTACTAATAATATTCACCAATATGTAACAGTTTTACTAAACATATCAGAACTTACTATATTTGACATAAGGATTTGATTAATGGAGAGGCCGTTTTCCTATCCACATCAAACCTATTCTCAGTAAAAACATAATGGGACACTTTGAAGCTCAAAATGACCAAAAACAAGGAATAACAGCTTGATGTCCAGTAGATAACAACATCACATACAATTTCAAAATGTTAACTCCTTTTATGGTATAAGACAGTTTTACCAATTCTGGTCCTCAAGAAGGCTTAACAGTGTCTGTTAGCACCACCTGTGGATCTTTTACAAATGTGTCAGTCAGTAACTACTACACCTATGTTCCAGCAAGGAGATATGGAAATATACACTGTTAGAAGTCCTTAAAGACTGTATTTGGGAAACATTGGTATGACAACTTTTGTTTATACACTACATGGCCAAAAGTATGTGGACACCCGAAAATCTCATTCCAAAACTATAGCGAAATATATGAAATTGGACACTGTTTGCTGCTATAATAGCCTCCACTCTTCTGGGACTGCTTTCCACAAGATCTTGGAAAATGGCTGTATCCATTCAGCCAAAAGAGCATTAGCGAGGTCAGGCACTGATCTTGGGCGATAAGACTTGGCTCACAGTCAGCGTTACAATTCATCCCAAAGGTGTTTGAAGGGGTTGAGGTCAGGGTTCTGTATAAGCCAGTCAAGTTCTCCCACACTAAACTTGGGAAATCATTTTACTGATGGATCTTGCTTTGTCCATGGGGGCATTATCATGAAGAAACAACAATTCTCTAAAATGTCATCGTATGCTGTAGCATTAAGATTGCCCTTTACTGGAACTAAGGGGCCTAAGCCAAACCATGAAAAACAGCCTCAAGCCGGTACTCCTCCTTCACCAAACTTTACATTTGGCAACACGCATTTGCTTGTAGCAAGCATTTTTCTGCCATCCATTCAGACTGACAGATGATTAAGCGTGATTCGTTACTCAAAATAATGCATTTCTTCTGCTCCTGAGTAAAATGGAAGGGTGCTTTACACCACTCCAATCAACATTTGTCATTGTGCATGGTGATCTGAGGCTTACGTGTACCTGATTGGCCATGGAAACCCAATCCATTAAGTGCCCATCGAACAGTTCTTGTGCTGACATTGCTTACAAAGATATTTTGGAACTCGGTAGTGAGTGTTGCAACTGAGGACAGGCAATTTTTATGCACTTTGTGTTCCCTTTCTCTGAGCTTGTGTGGCTTACCACTTTGCGACTGAATTGTTGTTGCTCCTAGACATTTCCACTTCACGATAACAGCACTTATAATTGCCCAGGGCAGCACTAGTAAGGCAGAAATTTGATTGACTGGCTTGTTGGAAGGGTGGCATCCACATTGAAAGTCACTGAACTCTTCAGCACAATCCCTTCTTCAGCTAATGATTGACTATGGAGACTACATGGCTGTATGCTTGATTCTATGCAATTGTTAGCAATGGGTATGGCAGAAATGGTCAAATACACCAATAAGAAGAGGTGCCCACATACATTTGGCCATGTAGTGTATAGTTGTGAATATTAGAATATATATTTTTCACATTGGATCAACTCGTAACTTAAGTTCAATAAGCCATCAAATTCCAAGCTGTTTTTTTAAACTATAAAATGTTAAGTTTTGTATGAAAAGTTCATAATTGTTGGTTAACAATGCACGGTTGATTAGGAAAATGGGTAAAAAAAAAAAAAATAAAGAAAAAATAGTTGCAGTAGTCAAATTATTAGCAGAAGTACCTGAAAATGTTTGTAAATAGTATAATGGATTGTGAGCTATGCAATTTGATTTTTGTGGAATGTCAGAACAGTTCTCTTTACTTAGGAAAACATACCCAATGTACTTAAATATCACTTTTACATGTAGGAATATTTGCCTATTATATGGATTTCTTTTAAAAATAGTTTTCCTTTTGTGTTTGAAATATCTCACCTACAGTAATATGTGAATTTATTGGAAATATAAAAGAGGCTAAAGTGAGCAGTATTTTAGGAGAAAAACTAAGGTGCAACTAATGAAAGGGGTGGTCCTAAATTAGAATGTTAGTCTATTGGAGAACTTCCAGATTGGCTTCTACAGAGAGCAGAGAGTAGACATGGCACCTTTGATGCCAAAATGATGATCAAACGAGTCCTTGAGCATGTGTGATCCATAATTCCAATAAATGTAATAGTGAAATATAACTTTCTGCAATATAAGACATACACACCGCTCTAAAATGCACTTACCCGACTGTTAATTACAGTAGCTGATCCATCACAGAAACAACTGGCTCCTCTTTCCCTGTTTCATTTGCCTGGGGTAACTATAGG
This sequence comes from Mixophyes fleayi, assembly GCF_038048845.1. NCBI lineage: Eukaryota > Metazoa > Chordata > Amphibia > Anura > Limnodynastidae > Mixophyes > Mixophyes fleayi. Next base: position 98,937,189 of record NC_134406.1, read on the forward strand.
TCGAGGCAACCTGGACCTTCAATCAGTCAATAATGTTATATAGATGGTTCAAACTCAATTTAAGCTACCTTGTCACTCTATCCAACCCAGACCAACATGGAGAGTGTGGGCCAACACTGGATTGGCCACTATAATGAAGGATCATGCTGTGCATGTTACATTGTGTAGAAAATGTTATCTTGATATAGTTATTAGCATTGATGAATCTCAATGATCAGGCAGTGAGTTCGATTATGATCAGGATGCTGTCTGCATGGAATTTGCATCAGGTTTCCATCAGTTTTTGTCTGGTTGCTCCGGATTCCTACCACAGCTTAAAAACATACTGTTAAATGTACTTTTAGATTTTGATTACATTGGCCTAGTGTGAGAGACTGTAGTAGGAAATATAAATAGGAAACACCATAATGATATAGATTGATATGAATCAACATTCTGTAATTGTACAGTGCTGCGTAACATGTTTGTGTTATAAACATGAAAAATGCTGTAAAATGTGGAGCGAGACTTTAAAGAAGATCATAAAAGTTTAACAAATGTGGTGTGGCCATATATATATATATATATATATATATATATATATATATATATATATATATATATTGTATTTATAGTTACTTTTAATTAGTTAACCAATTATCCAAATATTTTACCTGCTTCCTGGCTTTTATTTTCAATGAGCAAACACAAGCAAAAATAGCAAAAATATACTTTTTCATGATTCTTCTGTTTCATCCCAATAAAAACCTTATGAAGCTAACAGAAATGTAATTATCTAGTTCTCCTAAGTATAGGGCTACAAGATACTGGTTCAGTTTAATGAGGTTCACAGTTAGCAGACTGTGCTGCTTTGTACAACAGTAAGATGTAAAGTTGCATTATTACCCCATACCCTGGTGTGGCAGCCAATACCTCATAGCTGCCAACTGGACTCACTTTTCAGAGTCAGTCCCAGATTTTAAAGATATATTCCAAGAAATTTTTTTCTTATTTTTCAGCATTGAACTGCACCATACAATACCTTTATATTGCATTAATGGAAATATTGCATGGGATTATAGACCCCTTCTTCATGTGGCTTCACCTATAGCAGTCCCCTTACCAAGGAACGCAATAAGTTCAAAAAGTACTCGTAGTAGGAGATTATTAAACACAATATTGCAGGTGGGGTGGACAGGACACTGTAGGAGTTAGCAGATAACAGCAGGAGCAGCAGAATACAGACTGAAATACAGGCAGTATGTAAGGGCAGCATGAATGTAGAATCGAGGTCAAATAACAAGTTGAGGTCAGGGCTCGCAGAGTTCAGAGCTAAATCTGGTTAACAGGCCAAGGTCAGGGCAGGAGAGGGTAAATACCAGATAAAGAAAACAGGCAGTGGCCAGAGACAGGAGACATCAGTGATATCTAATCACAAAATCAGTCTAAACTATCACCAACACAGGTGATAGACGGGAAGGGGATTTTATATACAGTGGACCAATGAGGACAGACCAGTCTCGTTAGATGCATTAATGCAGCAGACTAATGCAGCTATGCAGGCTGGTAATCAGCTAGACGCCGACAGGACATAGAAAAAGATGCTGGCTGCTACTAGGCAACCAGCTCAGATTGAAGCAACAGGCTCGGCGGACAGTGGTGCCCGCCGCTGATATTAACATACTGTATATAAAATGCAATTCTCATCTCATATTTTCTCTGTGCTTCATAAGTTAATATTTAAATTAATGTAATATTTCAAAATGCTAAAACAAAATATATTATAAGATACTGGATTTTAAAACTGTACATCACTTTATTATAAGTACATCAATAATTGACTTACAAATCAGTAAATCGAAGGATGTTTGCAGGGCCCTGATAGTTACTGCAGTGAATCAGACTGCAATGAGGTCATAAACTGAAATGGGAATGGATAATTGTATGGTAGGCTATGAGATTCATGGGAGATATGTTTCCTTCATAGCTTAGGAAAATATACATTGATGATACTCTGGTGATATGGGAGTGTGTTTCTATCGAAAATAGTATTATTATTTGCTTAAATAATCCAGAATTAAGGAGGCAACGCCTGTACAAGGTTCATTACTATACCATGTACAGGTGTTGCCTCCTTAAATTATTACCTGAACAAGTCGGATCACATTGAGTCTCTTCAATGTGACCTCAGCCATCGCTGCCGGCTTCTTCAGGGGCCGCAATTGAGAAAAGTCATCCTTGTAAGCTGTCATTCATTTCAGTCAGTCGGCGAGCAGCTCTTTGGTTTCCTCCAGCCGGGGTAAGCACTGACGGGTTTTCCACAGCCGGAAAATGGTACCCAACTCATAGATATATCTCTCTATATATATAGATATAAATATAGATAGATATATATATATATATATTTATTTATTTTGTTCTCCAAGAAAACACTGTCCAAACCAATATACCACCACCAGCAGTCTGCACCACTGGCATGGATTCATGTTGTTTGCACCAACTTCTGACCCTACTATCTGCATATAGCAGCAGAAATCGAGATTTTTCAGATTAGACAATATTTTCCAATCTTCCACTGTGAGTTTTTATAAACGCGTGTGCCCACTGTAGCCTCAGTTTCCTGAAAGAGGTGAGACCCAATGTGGCCTTCTGGTGCTGTAGTCCATCCACTTGACATGTTGTGCATTCAGAGACACTTTCTGAATACCACTGTTGTAATGGATGGTTATTGTCGACTTCCTGTCAACTTGAACAAGTCTGGCCATTGTCTTCTGATGTCTCTCATTAACAAGGCATTTCATCCACAAAACTGCCCCTCACTGGATAATTTTTGTCTTGCACACCATTCTCTGCTGATTCAAGAGACTGTTGAGCACAGTCAAAATAACTTAAATCACATTTCTTTCCCGCTCCGATGTTTGGTCTAAAACAATAAATGAACCTACTGACCATGTCTACATGCTTTTATGCATCATGTTGCTGCCACGTGATCGGCTGATTAGATATTTGCATAAATGGGCAAGTGTACCTAATAAAGTGTGCAGTGTGTGTAAATGTGTGTGTATATATATATATATATATATATATATATATATATCAATGCTGACCTTATTACAGATTGCATTATTTCTCCTTTGTAATTGTTAGTGTATGATAATTCCAGGGGAAGGTTTATTAAAACATGTGTTGTATTGCTATAATCATTACTCCTAGATGGTTGGACAAGACTTATTTCTAGACAGGTTTTGAGGTTTTGCCCTTGAAGGGAACATACTATTGGAAAAGTCTTTGCTGCGTGGTGATGCCGCCATCTGTCGGGGTATTTGATCTCAGATCATATATTTCCAGTGGACTACATGCAGGTGCCCTGCTCATTATTTAAGAAACTTCTTTGAAATGTACATTTTCTACAAAAACTCTTTAGACGCTTGTACCTTTTTAATCAATCTAATAATTTAAGCAAATACTGTATCTCTTAATTAATCAGTATATTTACATATCTGTGGTTATTCCTTCTGTGTCGAGTTCCATGATTGCACAAGATCTAAGTTTCAGTGAAGCTGAATCATTCACTGTGGTCCTAGAAATGCGCTTTTCTTTAAGGTGTAAAAGCATACTTACCAGCCTTTTTAAAGTTCTTTCCAGGAGATCCCAGGCAGGGGGCGTGGTTGGAGGGGCGGGGCGCAGTGAATCACGTCATTTTGGCCCCGCCCCGTGACAAAATGTCGTTTTTGTAGCTGGGGCGGGGCCAAAATGACGTGATTCGCCGCAAATCGCGTCATTTTTGCAGCAAGAGGCTGTTTGCGGGATATTTGCCTGCTCTTCCGGGAGTCCGGGAGATCTACCCGACTTTCTCCCAGACATTCCGGGAGAGTTGGCAAGTATGTGTAAAAGCCACCTATACTAAAAGCATAGGTTGAGAACCGATCTTTGCCAGCTCAGAGCTAGTGCAATAATCAAGCTTTTTTTATTACTTAAAATGGCTAAGCAAGGACTGCCTTTAAAATTATGTCTTTCCCCTTTTATATCATTTTAATCATCTACAAAGTGAAATCTCATTTTTGCACTGCTGTCAACATATGTGCACCAAGTGCCCCCTTTCCCATATTTAAAACAAGTGAACATAACAGGCAGACTGATAAAATATTTTTTCTTCTCTCTCTATATTGTACCCAGAACAGAATGCTATAAAATAATTATTTAATACTAAAAAGCATACCTTGTGCAAACTACACAGTTGTGTTTGCGGAAAAACTGTTACAGGAACGGATATATTCTGCCACCTTGTGACACTGCTTTATAGTAGAGCAGTGTCATTTAATTCCAAACTGCACTTTGCCTTCAAAGCTACCTTTTTATTATAAAAGATATATTAATTACAGGGAAGGAAATATAATCCTTTCAGAGGCCAAAAAACTAGGAGAAAATCATATGGGAATGCCCCTTTACTCCAGACTTTATGGCAAACATTCAGAGGTGCACCTTGAACACAGTGAGAAAGGGATTAAGAGAGAAGGGAGCCAAGTATTCTATGATGTTACCGGAATGACTGCACAGTCAAGACGGTTCTTCAGTGAAATTTTTCCTCTCCAGAATACAACTCAGATGGATTGGCTGACCATGTATTGGCGTGAGAGGCTAAAATTCAACAAAGTGACATTATGTTTCCATCATAGATGAAGTAATCTAAGCAATGCATTATCTATACCTCCATCAATGCCAATAATACCTATCTTCACACACCCTTTGCTTTGTCCCTCTAACCTTTTCTACCTACACCATCTCTTTTGATCCTAATGTTTTGCTTGCTCTTCTTCTCATGGCTTTCCTCTTCCTAATACATTGTTTAGCATTTGTTGGGTTGGTGCCAAAAAAAACCCCAAACATTAAAATTGCAACCCACAACTGCACCGAAATGCAAATTTAATGCAAGACTAACGTGTCTACTGCAGATGAATTGGGATCAAAATGAGCATGAAAATACCATTGCAATATAATACAGTGCTCTTTCTTTAATCCACCACCCTAAACAAAGATCAAAACTGGCATTATTGTAGTGGTGTTATAAAGTGGGTGAAATGTAATGGGGTTTTAATACATTTTAATCTACTTGTGCAGAGAATACACCTGGTGGTGAGTGAAGGAGAATTGAGTTTTAGCAAGAGGTGTTATAAAAACTAAGCACTGTTTTTAATATTACACAAGCATGCCTGACCAGGTCAGGATTATACTACATTTAGGAGACAACACCACTTGTGGGAGAAAACAAGGCTATCTATTAATAGAAATGCATATGAAATGAATAATGTATAGTATATGCTCACAACCAGCAGTAAGTAAAAGAGAATGGGCAGACAACGTACATTAAAATGCGAGACAGCTTGTTTATGTATAGCAGTGAAAGTGGACTATTTAACATCAATTCAGCCTTCCGTGCCACTTCTAGTAAAAATGACTGCACCACTGCTTCTAAGGGCACACCTGCACAATGGTGGTGAGTACTCCGTGCCATTATGGGTTAGGAGTAGAGATGCTCAGGCTCGGTTCCTCGAGAACCAAACACACCCGAACTTAGGGGATCCGAGTACCGAGCCGCCTTGGTACTTTCGCGCTTTTTCGGAATTGAAAACGAGGCAAAACGTCATCGTTACGTCGTCTGAATTTTGGGTCTCCCGAGTTTTGAAATCTATAAATACCGGCCTTCACGGAAGGGGTAGCACACTGTGTAGAGCAGTTGGTCAGCCAAATAGATAGAATTGAAAGAGGAGGGAGTAGCAGTGTTCAACAAAGTCTACAGTGACAAATTCCACTGTATTATATAGGTAACACACAAAGAGGAGAGCTCCATTGCTAATTCTCATTGCAGAAAAATACAAATACTAGTGCTGTCAGGGTTAGTGTAATTCTGTAGGCAAATTCCACTGTGTTATATAGGTAACACACAAAGAGGAGAGCTCCATTGCTAATTCTCATTGCAGAAAAATACAAATACTAGTGCTGTCAGGGTTGGTGTAATTCTGCAGTCAAATTCCACTGTATTATATAGGTAACACACAAAGAGGAGAGCTCCATTGCTAATTCTCATTGCAGCAAAATACAAATACTAGTGCTGTCAGGGTTGGTGTAATTCTGCAGTCAAATTCTACTGCGTTGTATAGGTAGCACACAAAGAGGAGAGCTCCATTGGTAATTCTCAATACAGAAAAATACAAATACTAGTGCTGACAGCCTTCTCTTCTGACTTTGCAGTCAAACTGTACAGTGTTATATAGGTTACACACAAAGAGAAGAGCTCCATTGCTAAATGTCATTGCTGAAATACAAATACTAGGCCCTGCAGGCTTTTCTTCTGACTTTTCTTTTCTGCCACTCCTGTGTGCCAATGTGTCCTAGATGTGCTAGGAACTGCGGTGTGTTTGAGTCATTGCTCTGTCGCTTAGCATCCAGCCAGGTCGCTGCAATATTTGTCCGAAAGTGTATGAAAATAATAATGTGACCTGTGAGGTGGTCAAAATTGACTGCAAATGACTTGACGTGTTATTGAGGTTAATAATAATGTATGATCAAAAAAAGTGCAAAATTATGTGATTTTAGCATATTTTAGCAACTTGTCTAAAAAAAATACAGATCCAAAACCACTATAAGGGGGTCAGTGAGAATCTCTAGTTAGGAGGGGGCAACATTGTAGCACATGGTTATATCGTATAGTCTCATTTGCATTTATATATTATATGTGGGCATATACAAACTACATGGACATCTCAGCTACCTTAAGGCATGTAAAGCATATGGACTACATAATGACATGAGGCTATATGGGGCATAGTAGCTACTTACTTCGGAAATCTTTGGTGTCCCTGTACTGTAATAAGCACATATTTATTTTCACCAGCAGGGCCATCTTAACAACATTATGGGCCCCCGGGCAAAGCAGTGCACCGGGGCCCCTAGATATAGATATATATATATAGATATAGATATATAGAGATAGATAGATGTACTTGCTCAGTGACCCTTGTAGGTTTTTTTTGCAGGTTTTCTTCTTTTGCAGGATTATTTATTCTCATTAAGAGCCGTGCCTATGGGGCCCCCTTGCCCGTGGGGGCCCCCGGGCAGCTGCCCATCGTGCCCAATGGAAAAGATGGCCCTGTTCACCAGGTATATAATTTTCTTGCAGTAATGTGCCAAGCAGTTCCATTTGTTTGTGCAATAACATACTAGGTTAAGCTTTTACTGGCACTCCCACAAATTACATTTTCAGTGTGCAGTCCAAGTACATACTCTATATAGTTTTTGCTCTAACAGCATATTCACTTGCTTGATGCTATTTTAACAAACAAATTTCATGGCATGGGCGCTGATGATAAATTTTGGAGACAGCTTCACGTGCCAGACCTAATTAAGCCTTTAAAAGCATACTATGTAAAATTATTATTTTATCGACAATCACACTGTAATATCAATTTAAAGTGCAGGTTTGTGGGTACTAAACAAATACTATATTAAGCCACAATAGCAAATCAAAATATTAAACATAAAAAAACAAAACAAATTAAACTTTATTTGTAAGTGGACTAATCTTTATTAGAAGTACTCTACATGAATGTACTTTCATTCGGTCTCTGTCGCTTCCTTAGTGCTCACTTTCTGCCTTGCACAACTTAAAGGTAGAGCTTGTACTAATGCACACAGGGAATCTGTACAGTTTCTTCGTTATACAATAAAGCACTTTTTTTTTTTTTTGCAGCGACTATAGCCTGAAAGCCTATTGGTTCTCTCTTCCTTTACTGAGTGTGAGCCAATTTTATTTGCTGCTGCCGCCCTGGAACCAGTCACTTTTGTCAGGTCAACAGCAATAAGGGGGCTTGTATTTTTGAGGGTCTGTATTGTCTGCCTTATGGCACACAGGAGGTCCCCAAAAAAAGTCAGGAGGAAAGCCGTTATATCAGTGTTTCCCAACTCCAGTCCTCATGCACCCCCAACAGCTCATGTTTTCAGTATTTCATTAATCATGCACAGGTGACTTAGTCTGCTTGGCTAGGTAATTATCCCACCTGTTTCCACCAATAGAAATCCTCAAAACATGAGCTGTTGGGGGTGCATGAGGACTGGAGTTGGGAAACACTGCATTATATGAATGGAAAACATAACTGGAATACATAAAAAATATATGTAAAAAATAAACCAACACAGACTTCCTGACTGATATTGCTCCAGCACCGATGAGCACTGTCACTTACCCCAATAATCATTTGACTCTGCCAAGTTTAAAGGACCAATAAACCTCAAAAATATAAAAATGACACAAATGAACCATACAGGCAAAATACATTGTTCAATATTAAGTTGACATTCCTGTTAACTTAACATTGAACAACTACTTCCCAACATCACAAACCTGTTACCTCCCCACTCCACTACATGCAGCTGAAGCCCCTCCCACATGTTTAGCACAGTGTACTGATGGTACAGGTCAGAAAGCTGACACAGTTCCTGCCCATGTATAAGACATACTTGCCAACTCTCCCGGAATGTCCGGGAGACTCCCGCATTTTGGGGGAGTCTCCCGGACTCCCGGAGGAGTATGGCAAAATCCCGCATTTACAGAAATAGGGCCACAATACCGCGATTCTCCGGGAATCGCGGCATTTGGCCCCGCCCCTGACTGTAAAATGACGCGTTTGCGTCATTGCGTCATGGGGGGCGGGTCCAAAATGACGCGATTTTGGAGCCACGCCCCCCGCACGCCCACCTCCTCCACTGAATCTCCCGGAAAGCAATGGGAGAAAGTCGGCAAGTATGGTATAAGAAGCAACATAGTCCATTTCTCTACAGCAAGTTTGTAGAGCTGTCATTCAAGCTCTCTATATTTTACGTTTAGTGGACATTTAAAGCTAAAAACTGAAATGTTCCCATAAAAAATACGAACGTTCTGTTGTAGTTTAGTTAAAAAAGTGTAATGGAGTACCTTCTAATTTTGTCATAAATGCACACAACACACATTTTATTATGAGATTCAGCTCTTGGTCCAATTTTAGTCACAACCAACCTTTATGTTTCATAAATAGTAGATACAAGTTTTGCTTCCAATTTCATGTGACTTTAACATATGGCATTTTTTTAAAATCACCTATAATTACAAGGATATAATTATGATGTACTAAAACAATGAGTGTAATTCACAAACTTCTCTTAAACGATTAAAAAAAGATTCTTAAAAAATTAACACGACAATTGTGTTGTATAATCTCGTACTTATGTATATGCTGACACATAGTTATTAGTATATTGATTGTTTTAGAGCACTGTAGTATCTTTTGGTTTTCACATACACAGTGGTATTCTCTGTCCTGGCAGCACTTTCTCAAATGATTTTATTCACTTGTACAGATATTTAACACATATTTAAATTTAAAGGAGTGACCATTGGTTTCACTAATGACAATTGGATATTTAAGGCCTTTTTAGGAAAAAGCAAAAATCTTTTAATTTTGGATGTAAATAAATAAGATTTGAATTGACTGAACTGTTCACATAATATTTCTTAAATTACTTTTCGCAAGTACATTTCTAAACTTACTTTCATTTTGAAAATGCATTTAATTGTTTGCTAATTCTTTATCAAATAAAAAAATAATACTCAAGTACAATTCCACTTGTTGCACTTTAACTTGGCATGTCCACATATATTTTCAATTAAGAATACAGCAAAGAATACCTACCTGCCTATTAGGAGAGACTTTACTTATTTTTGCGGTTTCGATCCTGTTGTTTTGTCTATTTCCATTTCCTCTATTGCTTTCGAAGGATACAAATTCATTACTATGTAGCTATAAAGTTATTATTGCAGATTAGGAAAACTGTGGAGCTCTGTCACTAGCTGTGAGCAGGTTATAGGCAAAGTTCATTTATGTTTTTAAAATACGGACAGCTAGATTTACATTGTAAAGGCACCGTTACGGGGCTGACAATTCCAATTGCAGAATTAAATATTTATGTCATACACAACAAGAAACAGAAATAAACAGTTGTCTGAGAAAACAGGATTTGCTTGGAAGAAGTGAATGTTTGTCCTTTAGCTGAAGTTGGGTAAGCTGATGGGAGCCGTTGGAAGAAACCCAGGGAACAATGAGTAATTGACTCATATTAAAGAGAAGTTAATACCTCCTAAGTTCACAGATAATACGCTAAAACGGAAGCCTTTCAAATATCTAATATTTAGGTACATTGCTCCATATGGCTTCCTCTTTTACAAAGTAAAGAACAGTTTGTTTAACATGGTCTAAGCAGCCAAGAAATGTATCCAAACCAAAATAACCACATGAGTTTTTAATTCCCCTTCGAGGCATTTTTAGTTGTATATTTGGGTTTGGACTCATGTGCAGTGAGTTCTAAAGTTAAACAAGTCTGGTCTGTAGCAAATTAAAAATTTCCCTAACAATTGGGGAGTATGAATATTTCCTTTTTTCGCTGAAACCAGACTGTCTACCTAAAATATATGTGTACCACATTTGCTGAAAAGCACATCAAAGCTTCCTTGTAATGAATAAGAAGAATGGATTTACTATATTTTGAATCTTCCCCTCAAGAGAGTACAGGCTGGAGAGAACAGCTACTACTTACTTCCAGGCTAAGTTGTGTTTTGTGGGCTGGAAATGTCCAGCAGGGCTGCAGTTGCTAAGCCACGTTATCAACACTAACCTCAGACACGCATGCATAGCACTTTGAATGAAGAACAACCCTGAGATTTCTCAACAGTTTTCTGTAAAGCTGCACATTATTCACTCAAGTGTCACCCACAGGAAAGAGAAACATAGGTAACCCTGAAACCTGAAATCACCACTGGGACTGCATTAACTTGGCAAGTAAATAGAGACATTCACAGTATATGAAAATGCAGTAGAGAACAATATGCCCCCTTGTGGTGACATTAAATGAAAAAAAGAAGAGACTGCAGGATTAAGATCTCTTACATTCATTCAGAGACACAGATTTTGCATTAAAAGAAAATGCTTGAAAAATAACTACTATCATGATGTGCTGATATTCAGTATTCATTTTTAGATATTTATTTTACTCAGCGACAAAATAGCTATCTTGCTGATGTGCATATATATATATATATATATATATATATATATATATATATATATACGGAGGGCGCAATAGTGATGTCAACAGATTATACTGAACAAGGTGGGTACAGAATAGGTTGGCATAAGGATGTGATACAAATCTCTGGGTTGGTATCCAACAATAATGTAGTTGAACCAGTTCACAAATCCAAACGCTAGACAGAATGTTCAAGCATGACAGTCACTGATGTAAAGATAGTCAATTTCTAATGCCACTGTATGAGGTGTGCTAGCTAACCATATGGAGCTCGTTGAACAGAAGTAATACTGTTTGTGATTCAACAGATAGACAGGATTAAGTGGAATTGCGTGTAACGATACAGTTCACCAGATAACAAATCAAATAGGTGGGAGCGTACCAGAAAGTAAAATAAAACCAGCTTATCTGTATCAGGGTCTCCGACAGGAAATCTCAGCTCCGTCTGGTGTGTCAGGAACAGGCAAAACAGCAACTGCAGTATACAGTAGTTCTTAGCCTCAGGCAGCCGTCCCCATACAGTCACCGCTCACAGTCTCCAATTAACCGTAATAGTAGAGATAGAGGAGCCATATAGTGTAGTAATTTATGTACAAAAAATTTATTCAGAAATCATATAAATGCACACTCACATTTAACAAGATAATAGTAAGCTTATCTGTAATTAGGCAGTAGGTCAGCTTGTACCAGTATGGATCCCTGGAGAGCTTCACAGGTATTACCAACGATCTCCACACAGAAGTATCAGGGTATACCCAATAGATGTCCAGGGTAGTGGTGTGACCTATACAAGCTTATAGCTAAGTGATGGGGCCTCAACGCGTTTCGTCTTGACAGACTTCTTCAGGAGGAAAAACAAGTGCCCACTCTCAGGGCTTGTTTAAATACCATGTATGGTGGCCATTTTGCGCATGCGCAGTGCGCGGACTCTACTGCGCATGCGCAGTGCGCAGGTGCTACTGCGCATGCGCGGGACACCCGCGACTACGCGGGTGCTGCAGGATGGATGATACTCTAAAGGTATCTATAGACATATGGGGCAGAGTCTCTGGGCCCAAGTGGATCAAGTCAAGTGTCCTAAATAAGTTAAAAGGTCCAGAAAAAGGTTGATGAAACCGAGTGCGGCGGCCATCTTGGATAAGGGCATCTAACATAGATTGTCATCAAGTGGAATCTACAGTGGCCATTTTAAGTCAGGGTGCCATAATAATCATTACTTGCACAGTAAGATAATGCAGATTAAAATGTTGTTTAAACACAATTAATAAATAAAACATATTAAACATATAAGAATCACTGCATATATAAAACAGTACATGACTGCAGCTAAGGACATATGCTTAAAAAAATTAAATATGTGCTAAAAGATAATAAAGCAACAATATTAAAAGTAAATACAGCTAAAAATACAGACAAATCAGTGCCAACATAAGCACCTCAAATACCATAAAATAATGGTGCTTCTATGCATAGATCGCCATCAACCCCAGTTAGCCCCCTGGTGTTGATGGACGTCTAAATCAAGTGAAATAGAAAACATTACTATAAAAAAGGGGCAATTTCATAGCCTTCATTGAGACCATGGGGGGTGAGGGTGTTCAGCTGAAAGATCCAAAACATCTCCCTTTTGGAGAGTTTGGACTGGAGATCGCCTCCTCGGCATCCTAAGCGTACATTTTCTATTCCCTTAAATGTCAGATGGTTAGGGTCAGAGTTATGTTTCTTGTTAAAATGTCTCGAAACAGAATGGGATTCGATTTTGTTTTTAATATTTCGAACATGTTCCTGGATTCTAAGTTTTAGTGGTCTTTTTGTTTTACCAATGTATTTAAGACCACAAGAACATTCTAGCAGGTATATAACAGAGGATGTTTGGCAATTCATAAATTCTTTTATGTTAAACTTCTGGCTGTTGTCATAGTTATAAAAAACTTTCTTATCGGGGCTTGCAAACTTGCAAATATTGCAGTGACTGCACTTGTTAAAACCCTTCACCGCTGGAAATGTATTGGAGGTGTTAGTATGAATGTCGGATAGCATGCTAGGTGCCAGAGCATCTTTCAGGTTCCTATTTTTACGGAAAATGATGTCAGGTCTTGTGGGAAGAATGGTGGCTAAAATGGGGTCCATACGTAGAATCTCCCAGTGTTTGGAGATGGTAGACCTTATTCTGTTCTCACAGGAATTATAATTGGTAATAAAAGGGATACGTTCCTTCTGATTATCTCTGATTTTATGTTGTAGAAGGTCAGTTCTGTTGACCCCTTCTATTTTCGTCAGTGCTTCTGAAATAAGTTTGTCTGGGTACCCTCTTTCCTGAAATCGTTGTGCATACATATGTAGTTGCTCCCTACATTGGGAGTCACTACTGCAGTTTCTTTTAATCCTATAGAATTGGGAGTATGGGATGTTCGATTTCCATTTTCTTACATGGCCGCTCTTATAGTGGAGGTAACTATTAGTGTCAACTGTTTTAACAAAATTCTTCGTTTCAACCCTATCATTAATACCTGTCAGTACTAGATCTAGATATTCGATGTTAGTAGTATTCCGGTTAGCTGTGAATTTTAGATTATAATTATTAATACCAATGTATGTAAGGAATGAATTGATGGATTCCTCGTCACCTTCCCAAACCATCAGGATATCATCTATATATCTCTTGTAAACTTTGATGCATTGTGAAAAGGGGTTAGGTTTATATATATATTCCCGTTCCCAGCTTCCCATGAACAAATTGGCGAAGCTGGGCGCAAAAATCGTGCCCATAGCCGTGCCACAGGTCTGGAGATAAAAGGTATCTGAGAATTTAAAATAATTGTGGGTTAGGATGAATTCCATCAGTTCGCACAGAAAATCCTTATGTTCTAAAGAGAGATTAGGGTCCGGATCTAAAAATTCTCTACAAGCTTTGATACCCTTGTCATGCTCAATTGCTGTGTATAGTGATTGCACATCAATGGTGAGCCAAGTATAGTTTGGGTTCCAACAGAAATCCTCAAAGAGGCTTAAAACACTAGTCGTGTCCTTAAGATAGGATTCAAGCTTGACAACGTATTTATTAAGAAAAATGTTAACATATTCAGAAATATGGGATGTGAGGGAATCTATACCAGCCACTATAGGTCTACCAGGGGGTTTAATGAGTGTCTTGTGGATTTTTGGTAGAAAATAGAATACAGGGATGATGGGGTTCAGAACTAGTGAATATTGATATTCATCTTTGGTTAGTACGTTATTGCGTAAACCTTTTAGAAGAGTATTTCTTAGTTGAGATATAAAGTCTATGGTAGGGTCAGTTTGTAGTTTGGTGTAGGAGGCTGCATCGTTCAATAACCTCTCCGCTTCTTCTATGTATGCTGATCTATCTAGTAAGACCACTCCTCCCCCTTTATCAGCCTGTTTGATTATTATTTCCTTGTTATGGGCTAGGGTATCCATAGCTAAAAGTTCCTGTTTGGTGAGATTGGAGGTTTTCGGGTTGTTGTAATTTTCTCTACATAAATCTTTAGTTACCAATTCCTGAAAAAGATCGATATGGCTACTCCTAGATTCTAAAGGATAAAACTTGGAAGTGGGTTTTAGACCTGACTTGGACATATTTTCATAATTGGAGGTGATGGCTGTATCCTTTCTAGCAAAATGTCGTTTTAGCGTTAATTTCCTAGTATATTTATTAATGTCTATAAACATCTGGAATTTGTTGGGTTTGTGTGTAGGGGCGAAGGAGAGTCCCTTACTCAACAGTGAAACTTCTGAGCTACTGAGTTGATGTTTTGATAAATTGAATATCCCATTCTCTTTTAACGTTCCATTGTTGATGAGTTGTACCTTTTTCTTTGCTTTTTGTATCCCCCCTCGCTTTCCCCTTCTTCCATGTGTCTGCGCTTCATGGGTGAGGCTATTTTGATATTTTCCTTGACATTGCGCTTGTTGCCCCCTCTTTCGTGTAACAAGCGTACTGGGGATAAAAAATCGTCACTGTCGCTAGCATCGATAGTGTCTAGTGTAAGGAATCTATTCCTAAGGGGTAGATGTTCCGCCGGTGGATGTTTCTTAGTAGGGGGGCTGTAGCGTGTTCTATCATGATTTTGTTTCGTAGTTCTCCACTGATGATCTAACCTGTGTGTGTTGTCAGGATATGAGGAATAGTGATTCTTATGGAAGGATTGTGTTGTCTGTCTCTTCCATTGTTTGATATTATTTCTCTCATAATCCTGTTTGTCCCTGATGAACTTTTTTTCCTTTGTTCTAACAACTTCCAACTCTAACCTTTCAAGCTTTTTGTTTAAGACCTGTTCATTAATAGCATAGTCCTCTTGTGTTTTAAATGGTTCTAAAAGAACATCTTTGGTTTTAATTTCTTCCTCAATTTTATGAAATAGTTTTTTCTTTTCACGAATAATGAGTTTCATGAGGTTCAGGGAGCACTCATGTAGAGTTTGGTCCCAGTCTTTCATGAATTCAGTGTTATCGATTCCGAATGTGGGGGATTTGTTTATACGTAAACCCCTAGGGATGCGGTCAACAGATATATAGTGTTCCAAACCTTGGACATCCCACCATATGCGTGTTTCCTTAACAAACAATTTCTCTATGTCCCAGAAAAGACTATCCAAGTCTGATCGTGATTCCAGTATATTGGCATTTTCATTGAAAATCTTTTTACACCAGTCGGATCTATTAGTAATTCTGTCTGAGTTTTTCCACATATTGTTATTGTGGACAATACAATCTGTATGGCTGCCTGTTTAAATCAGAAACCAAAGAGATAGATGTAGACAACAAGATATAAACACTGGCGCTCAATGCAGTATTGTATAAATGAAGTGATAAGGTTAAACCCACATATACACCTCTTCCATGTGAGGAGGCAGCCTTCCTTCAAAACTCTGGCTGGTAAGGCCGAAAATAGATGTGGTAGGTGCAACAGAAGGAGGGCGCAATAGTGATGTCAACAGATTATACTGAACAAGGTGGGTACAGAATAGGTTGGCATAAGGATGTGATACAAATCTCTGGGTTGGTATCCAACAATAATGTAGTTGAACCAGTTCACAAATCCAAACGCTAGACAGAATGTTCAAGCATGACAGTCACTGATGTAAAGATAGTCAATTTCTAATGCCACTGTATGAGGTGTGCTAGCTAACCATATGGAGCTCGTTGAACAGAAGTAATACTGTTTGTGATTCAACAGATAGACAGGATTAAGTGGAATTGCGTGTAACGATACAGTTCACCAGATAACAAATCAAATAGGTGGGAGCGTACCAGAAAGTAAAATAAAACCAGCTTATCTGTATCAGGGTCTCCGACAGGAAATCTCAGCTCCGTCTGGTGTGTCAGGAACAGGCAAAACAGCAACTGCAGTATACAGTAGTTCTTAGCCTCAGGCAGCCGTCCCCATACAGTCACCGCTCACAGTCTCCAATTAACCGTAATAGTAGAGATAGAGGAGCCATATAGTGTAGTAATTTATGTACAAAAAATTTATTCAGAAATCATATAAATGCACACTCACATTTAACAAGATAATAGTAAGCTTATCTGTAATTAGGCAGTAGGTCAGCTTGTACCAGTATGGATCCCTGGAGAGCTTCACAGGTATTACCAACGATCTCCACACAGAAGTATCAGGGTATACCCAATAGATGTCCAGGGTAGTGGTGTGACCTATACAAGCTTATAGCTAAGTGATGGGGCCTCAACGCGTTTCGTCTTGACAGACTTCTTCAGGAGGAAAAACAAGTGCCCACTCTCAGGGCTTGTTTAAATACCATGTATGGTGGCCATTTTGCGCATGCGCAGTGCGCGGACTCTACTGCGCATGCGCAGTGCGCAGGTGCTACTGCGCATGCGCGGGACACCCGCGACTACGCGGGTGCTGCAGGATGGATGATACTCTAAAGGTATCTATAGACATATGGGGCAGAGTCTCTGGGCCCAAGTGGATCAAGTCAAGTGTCCTAAATAAGTTAAAAGGTCCAGAAAAAGGTTGATGAAACCGAGTGCGGCGGCCATCTTGGATAAGGGCATCTAACATAGATTGTCATCAAGTGGAATCTACAGTGGCCATTTTAAGTCAGGGTGCCATAATAATCATTACTTGCACAGTAAGATAATGCAGATTAAAATGTTGTTTAAACACAATTAATAAATAAAACATATTAAACATATAAGAATCACTGCATATATAAAACAGTACATGACTGCAGCTAAGGACATATGCTTAAAAAAATTAAATATGTGCTAAAAGATAATAAAGCAACAATATTAAAAGTAAATACAGCTAAAAATACAGACAAATCAGTGCCAACATAAGCACCTCAAATACCATAAAATAATGGTGCTTCTATGCATAGATCGCCATCAACCCCAGTTAGCCCCCTGGTGTTGATGGACGTCTAAATCAAGTGAAATAGAAAACATTACTATAAAAAAGGGGCAATTTCATAGCCTTCATTGAGACCATGGGGGGTGAGGGTGTTCAGCTGAAAGATCCAAAACATCTCCCTTTTGGAGAGTTTGGACTGGAGATCGCCTCCTCGGCATCCTAAGCGTACATTTTCTATTCCCTTAAATGTCAGATGGTTAGGGTCAGAGTTATGTTTCTTGTTAAAATGTCTCGAAACAGAATGGGATTCGATTTTGTTTTTAATATTTCGAACATGTTCCTGGATTCTAAGTTTTAGTGGTCTTTTTGTTTTACCAATGTATTTAAGACCACAAGAACATTCTAGCAGGTATATAACAGAGGATGTTTGGCAATTCATAAATTCTTTTATGTTAAACTTCTGGCTGTTGTCATAGTTATAAAAAACTTTCTTATCGGGGCTTGCAAACTTGCAAATATTGCAGTGACTGCACTTGTTAAAACCCTTCACCGCTGGAAATGTATTGGAGGTGTTAGTATGAATGTCGGATAGCATGCTAGGTGCCAGAGCATCTTTCAGGTTCCTATTTTTACGGAAAATGATGTCAGGTCTTGTGGGAAGAATGGTGGCTAAAATGGGGTCCATACGTAGAATCTCCCAGTGTTTGGAGATGGTAGACCTTATTCTGTTCTCACAGGAATTATAATTGGTAATAAAAGGGATACGTTCCTTCTGATTATCTCTGATTTTATGTTGTAGAAGGTCAGTTCTGTTGACCCCTTCTATTTTCGTCAGTGCTTCTGAAATAAGTTTGTCTGGGTACCCTCTTTCCTGAAATCGTTGTGCATACATATGTAGTTGCTCCCTACATTGGGAGTCACTACTGCAGTTTCTTTTAATCCTATAGAATTGGGAGTATGGGATGTTCGATTTCCATTTTCTTACATGGCCGCTCTTATAGTGGAGGTAACTATTAGTGTCAACTGTTTTAACAAAATTCTTCGTTTCAACCCTATCATTAATACCTGTCAGTACTAGATCTAGATATTCGATGTTAGTAGTATTCCGGTTAGCTGTGAATTTTAGATTATAATTATTAATACCAATGTATGTAAGGAATGAATTGATGGATTCCTCGTCACCTTCCCAAACCATCAGGATATCATCTATATATCTCTTGTAAACTTTGATGCATTGTGAAAAGGGGTTAGGTTTATATATATATTCCCGTTCCCAGCTTCCCATGAACAAATTGGCGAAGCTGGGCGCAAAAATCGTGCCCATAGCCGTGCCACAGGTCTGGAGATAAAAGGTATCTGAGAATTTAAAATAATTGTGGGTTAGGATGAATTCCATCAGTTCGCACAGAAAATCCTTATGTTCTAAAGAGAGATTAGGGTCCGGATCTAAAAATTCTCTACAAGCTTTGATACCCTTGTCATGCTAACCGGAATACTACTAACATCGAATATCTAGATCTAGTACTGACAGGTATTAATGATAGGGTTGAAACGAAGAATTTTGTTAAAACAGTTGACACTAATAGTTACCTCCACTATAAGAGCGGCCATGTAAGAAAATGGAAATCGAACATCCCATACTCCCAATTCTATAGGATTAAAAGAAACTGCAGTAGTGACTCCCAATGTAGGGAGCAACTACATATGTATGCACAACGATTTCAGGAAAGAGGGTACCCAGACAAACTTATTTCAGAAGCACTGACGAAAATAGAAGGGGTCAACAGAACTGACCTTCTACAACATAAAATCAGAGATAATCAGAAGGAACGTATCCCTTTTATTACCAATTATAATTCCTGTGAGAACAGAATAAGGTCTACCATCTCCAAACACTGGGAGATTCTACGTATGGACCCCATTTTAGCCACCATTCTTCCCACAAGACCTGACATCATTTTCCGTAAAAATAGGAACCTGAAAGATGCTCTGGCACCTAGCATGCTATCCGACATTCATACTAACACCTCCAATACATTTCCAGCGGTGAAGGGTTTTAACAAGTGCAGTCACTGCAATATTTGCAAGTTTGCAAGCCCCGATAAGAAAGTTTTTTATAACTATGACAACAGCCAGAAGTTTAACATAAAAGAATTTATGAATTGCCAAACATCCTCTGTTATATACCTGCTAGAATGTTCTTGTGGTCTTAAATACATTGGTAAAACAAAAAGACCACTAAAACTTAGAATCCAGGAACATGTTCGAAATATTAAAAACAAAATCGAATCCCATTCTGTTTCGAGACATTTTAACAAGAAACATAACTCTGACCCTAACCATCTGACATTTAAGGGAATAGAAAATGTACGCTTAGGATGCCGAGGAGGCGATCTCCAGTCCAAACTCTCCAAAAGGGAGATGTTTTGGATCTTTCAGCTGAACACCCTCACCCCCCATGGTCTCAATGAAGGCTATGAAATTGCCCCTTTTTTATAGTAATGTTTTCTATTTCACTTGATTTAGACGTCCATCAACACCAGGGGGCTAACTGGGGTTGATGGCGATCTATGCATAGAAGCACCATTATTTTATGGTATTTGAGGTGCTTATGTTGGCACTGATTTGTCTGTATTTTTAGCTGTATTTACTTTTAATATTGTTGCTTTATTATCTTTTAGCACATATTTAATTTTTTTAAGCATATGTCCTTAGCTGCAGTCATGTACTGTTTTATATATGCAGTGATTCTTATATGTTTAATATGTTTTATTTATTAATTGTGTTTAAACAACATTTTAATCTGCATTATCTTACTGTGCAAGTAATGATTATTATGGCACCCTGACTTAAAATGGCCACTGTAGATTCCACTTGATGACAATCTATGTTAGATGCCCTTATCCAAGATGGCCGCCGCACTCGGTTTCATCAACCTTTTTCTGGACCTTTTAACTTATTTAGGACACTTGACTTGATCCACTTGGGCCCAGAGACTCTGCCCCATATGTCTATAGATACCTTTAGAGTATCATCCATCCTGCAGCACCCGCGTAGTCGCGGGTGTCCCGCGCATGCGCAGTAGCACCTGCGCACTGCGCATGCGCAGTAGAGTCCGCGCACTGCGCATGCGCAAAATGGCCACCATACATGGTATTTAAACAAGCCCTGAGAGTGGGCACTTGTTTTTCCTCCTGAAGAAGTCTGTCAAGACGAAACGCGTTGAGGCCCCATCACTTAGCTATAAGCTTGTATAGGTCACACCACTACCCTGGACATCTATTGGGTATACCCTGATACTTCTGTGTGGAGATCGTTGGTAATACCTGTGAAGCTCTCCAGGGATCCATACTGGTACAAGCTGACCTACTGCCTAATTACAGATAAGCTTACTATTATCTTGTTAAATGTGAGTGTGCATTTATATGATTTCTGAATAAATTTTTTGTACATAAATTACTACACTATATGGCTCCTCTATCTCTACTATTACGGTTAATTGGAGACTGTGAGCGGTGACTGTATGGGGACGGCTGCCTGAGGCTAAGAACTACTGTATACTGCAGTTGCTGTTTTGCCTGTTCCTGACACACCAGACGGAGCTGAGATTTCCTGTCGGAGACCCTGATACAGATAAGCTGGTTTTATTTTACTTTCTGGTACGCTCCCACCTATTTGATTTGTTATCTGGTGAACTGTATCGTTACACGCAATTCCACTTAATCCTGTCTATCTGTTGAATCACAAACAGTATTACTTCTGTTCAACGAGCTCCATATGGTTAGCTAGCACACCTCATACAGTGGCATTAGAAATTGACTATCTTTACATCAGTGACTGTCATGCTTGAACATTCTGTCTAGCGTTTGGATTTGTGAACTGGTTCAACTACATTATTGTTGGATACCAACCCAGAGATTTGTATCACATCCTTATGCCAACCTATTCTGTACCCACCTTGTTCAGTATAATCTGTTGACATCACTATTGCGCCCTCCTTCTGTTGCACCTACCACATCTATTTTCGGCCTTACCAGCCAGAGTTTTGAAGGAAGGCTGCCTCCTCACATGGAAGAGGTGTATATGTGGGTTTAACCTTATCACTTCATTTATACAATACTGCATTGAGCGCCAGTGTTTATATCTTGTTGTCTACATCTATCTCTTTGGTTTCTGATTTAAACAGGCAGCCATACAGATTGTATTGTCCACAATAACAATATGTGGAAAAACTCAGACAGAATTACTAATAGATCCGACTGGTGTAAAAAGATTTTCAATGAAAATGCCAATATACTGGAATCACGATCAGACTTGGATAGTCTTTTCTGGGACATAGAGAAATTGTTTGTTAAGGAAACACGCATATGGTGGGATGTCCAAGGTTTGGAACACTATATATCTGTTGACCGCATCCCTAGGGGTTTACGTATAAACAAATCCCCCACATTCGGAATCGATAACACTGAATTCATGAAAGACTGGGACCAAACTCTACATGAGTGCTCCCTGAACCTCATGAAACTCATTATTCGTGAAAAGAAAAAACTATTTCATAAAATTGAGGAAGAAATTAAAACCAAAGATGTTCTTTTAGAACCATTTAAAACACAAGAGGACTATGCTATTAATGAACAGGTCTTAAACAAAAAGCTTGAAAGGTTAGAGTTGGAAGTTGTTAGAACAAAGGAAAAAAAGTTCATCAGGGACAAACAGGATTATGAGAGAAATAATATCAAACAATGGAAGAGACAGACAACACAATCCTTCCATAAGAATCACTATTCCTCATATCCTGACAACACACACAGGTTAGATCATCAGTGGAGAACTACGAAACAAAATCATGATAGAACACGCTACAGCCCCCCTACTAAGAAACATCCACCGGCGGAACATCTACCCCTTAGGAATAGATTCCTTACACTAGACACTATCGATGCTAGCGACAGTGACGATTTTTTATCCCCAGTACGCTTGTTACACGAAAGAGGGGGCAACAAGCGCAATGTCAAGGAAAATATCAAAATAGCCTCACCCATGAAGCGCAGACACATGGAAGAAGGGGAAAGCGAGGGGGGATACAAAAAGCAAAGAAAAAGGTACAACTCATCAACAATGGAACGTTAAAAGAGAATGGGATATTCAATTTATCAAAACATCAACTCAGTAGCTCAGAAGTTTCACTGTTGAGTAAGGGACTCTCCTTCGCCCCTACACACAAACCCAACAAATTCCAGATGTTTATAGACATTAATAAATATACTAGGAAATTAACGCTAAAACGACATTTTGCTAGAAAGGATACAGCCATCACCTCCAATTATGAAAATATGTCCAAGTCAGGTCTAAAACCCACTTCCAAGTTTTATCCTTTAGAATCTAGGAGTAGCCATATCGATCTTTTTCAGGAATTGGTAACTAAAGATTTATGTAGAGAAAATTACAACAACCCGAAAACCTCCAATCTCACCAAACAGGAACTTTTAGCTATGGATACCCTAGCCCATAACAAGGAAATAATAATCAAACAGGCTGATAAAGGGGGAGGAGTGGTCTTACTAGATAGATCAGCATACATAGAAGAAGCGGAGAGGTTATTGAACGATGCAGCCTCCTACACCAAACTACAAACTGACCCTACCATAGACTTTATATCTCAACTAAGAAATACTCTTCTAAAAGGTTTACGCAATAACGTACTAACCAAAGATGAATATCAATATTCACTAGTTCTGAACCCCATCATCCCTGTATTCTATTTTCTACCAAAAATCCACAAGACACTCATTAAACCCCCTGGTAGACCTATAGTGGCTGGTATAGATTCCCTCACATCCCATATTTCTGAATATGTTAACATTTTTCTTAATAAATACGTTGTCAAGCTTGAATCCTATCTTAAGGACACGACTAGTGTTTTAAGCCTCTTTGAGGATTTCTGTTGGAACCCAAACTATA
>NC_134406.1:98960777-98973277 GCF_038048845.1 Mixophyes fleayi
TTCGCTTTCCCCTTCTTCCATGTGTCTGCGCTTCATGGGTGAGGCTATTTTGATATTTTCCTTGACATTGCGCTTGTTGCCCCCTCTTTCGTGTAACAAGCGTACTGGGGATAAAAAATCGTCACTGTCGCTAGCATCGATAGTGTCTAGTGTAAGGAATCTATTCCTAAGGGGTAGATGTTCCGCCGGTGGATGTTTCTTAGTAGGGGGGCTGTAGCGTGTTCTATCATGATTTTGTTTCGTAGTTCTCCACTGATGATCTAACCTGTGTGTGTTGTCAGGATATGAGGAATAGTGATTCTTATGGAAGGATTGTGTTGTCTGTCTCTTCCATTGTTTGATATTATTTCTCTCATAATCCTGTTTGTCCCTGATGAACTTTTTTTCCTTTGTTCTAACAACTTCCAACTCTAACCTTTCAAGCTTTTTGTTTAAGACCTGTTCATTAATAGCATAGTCCTCTTGTGTTTTAAATGGTTCTAAAAGAACATCTTTGGTTTTAATTTCTTCCTCAATTTTATGAAATAGTTTTTTCTTTTCACGAATAATGAGTTTCATGAGGTTCAGGGAGCACTCATGTAGAGTTTGGTCCCAGTCTTTCATGAATTCAGTGTTATCGATTCCGAATGTGGGGGATTTGTTTATACGTAAACCCCTAGGGATGCGGTCAACAGATATATAGTGTTCCAAACCTTGGACATCCCACCATATGCGTGTTTCCTTAACAAACAATTTCTCTATGTCCCAGAAAAGACTATCCAAGTCTGATCGTGATTCCAGTATATTGGCATTTTCATTGAAAATCTTTTTACACCAGTCGGATCTATTAGTAATTCTGTCTGAGTTTTTCCACATATTGTTATTGTGGACAATACAATCTGTATGGCTGCCTGTTTAAATCAGAAACCAAAGAGATAGATGTAGACAACAAGATATAAACACTGGCGCTCAATGCAGTATTGTATAAATGAAGTGATAAGGTTAAACCCACATATACACCTCTTCCATGTGAGGAGGCAGCCTTCCTTCAAAACTCTGGCTGGTAAGGCCGAAAATAGATGTGGTAGGTGCAACAGAAGGAGGGCGCAATAGTGATGTCAACAGATTATACTGAACAAGGTGGGTACAGAATAGGTTGGCATAAGGATGTGATACAAATCTCTGGGTTGGTATCCAACAATAATGTAGTTGAACCAGTTCACAAATCCAAACGCTAGACAGAATGTTCAAGCATGACAGTCACTGATGTAAAGATAGTCAATTTCTAATGCCACTGTATGAGGTGTGCTAGCTAACCATATGGAGCTCGTTGAACAGAAGTAATACTGTTTGTGATTCAACAGATAGACAGGATTAAGTGGAATTGCGTGTAACGATACAGTTCACCAGATAACAAATCAAATAGGTGGGAGCGTACCAGAAAGTAAAATAAAACCAGCTTATCTGTATCAGGGTCTCCGACAGGAAATCTCAGCTCCGTCTGGTGTGTCAGGAACAGGCAAAACAGCAACTGCAGTATACAGTAGTTCTTAGCCTCAGGCAGCCGTCCCCATACAGTCACCGCTCACAGTCTCCAATTAACCGTAATAGTAGAGATAGAGGAGCCATATAGTGTAGTAATTTATGTACAAAAAATTTATTCAGAAATCATATAAATGCACACTCACATTTAACAAGATAATAGTAAGCTTATCTGTAATTAGGCAGTAGGTCAGCTTGTACCAGTATGGATCCCTGGAGAGCTTCACAGGTATTACCAACGATCTCCACACAGAAGTATCAGGGTATACCCAATAGATGTCCAGGGTAGTGGTGTGACCTATACAAGCTTATAGCTAAGTGATGGGGCCTCAACGCGTTTCGTCTTGACAGACTTCTTCAGGAGGAAAAACAAGTGCCCACTCTCAGGGCTTGTTTAAATACCATGTATGGTGGCCATTTTGCGCATGCGCAGTGCGCGGACTCTACTGCGCATGCGCAGTGCGCAGGTGCTACTGCGCATGCGCGGGACACCCGCGACTACGCGGGTGCTGCAGGATGGATGATACTCTAAAGGTATCTATAGACATATGGGGCAGAGTCTCTGGGCCCAAGTGGATCAAGTCAAGTGTCCTAAATAAGTTAAAAGGTCCAGAAAAAGGTTGATGAAACCGAGTGCGGCGGCCATCTTGGATAAGGGCATCTAACATAGATTGTCATCAAGTGGAATCTACAGTGGCCATTTTAAGTCAGGGTGCCATAATAATCATTACTTGCACAGTAAGATAATGCAGATTAAAATGTTGTTTAAACACAATTAATAAATAAAACATATTAAACATATAAGAATCACTGCATATATAAAACAGTACATGACTGCAGCTAAGGACATATGCTTAAAAAAATTAAATATGTGCTAAAAGATAATAAAGCAACAATATTAAAAGTAAATACAGCTAAAAATACAGACAAATCAGTGCCAACATAAGCACCTCAAATACCATAAAATAATGGTGCTTCTATGCATAGATCGCCATCAACCCCAGTTAGCCCCCTGGTGTTGATGGACGTCTAAATCAAGTGAAATAGAAAACATTACTATAAAAAAGGGGCAATTTCATAGCCTTCATTGAGACCATGGGGGGTGAGGGTGTTCAGCTGAAAGATCCAAAACATCTCCCTTTTGGAGAGTTTGGACTGGAGATCGCCTCCTCGGCATCCTAAGCGTACATTTTCTATTCCCTTAAATGTCAGATGGTTAGGGTCAGAGTTATGTTTCTTGTTAAAATGTCTCGAAACAGAATGGGATTCGATTTTGTTTTTAATATTTCGAACATGTTCCTGGATTCTAAGTTTTAGTGGTCTTTTTGTTTTACCAATGTATTTAAGACCACAAGAACATTCTAGCAGGTATATAACAGAGGATGTTTGGCAATTCATAAATTCTTTTATGTTAAACTTCTGGCTGTTGTCATAGTTATAAAAAACTTTCTTATCGGGGCTTGCAAACTTGCAAATATTGCAGTGACTGCACTTGTTAAAACCCTTCACCGCTGGAAATGTATTGGAGGTGTTAGTATGAATGTCGGATAGCATGCTAGGTGCCAGAGCATCTTTCAGGTTCCTATTTTTACGGAAAATGATGTCAGGTCTTGTGGGAAGAATGGTGGCTAAAATGGGGTCCATACGTAGAATCTCCCAGTGTTTGGAGATGGTAGACCTTATTCTGTTCTCACAGGAATTATAATTGGTAATAAAAGGGATACGTTCCTTCTGATTATCTCTGATTTTATGTTGTAGAAGGTCAGTTCTGTTGACCCCTTCTATTTTCGTCAGTGCTTCTGAAATAAGTTTGTCTGGGTACCCTCTTTCCTGAAATCGTTGTGCATACATATGTAGTTGCTCCCTACATTGGGAGTCACTACTGCAGTTTCTTTTAATCCTATAGAATTGGGAGTATGGGATGTTCGATTTCCATTTTCTTACATGGCCGCTCTTATAGTGGAGGTAACTATTAGTGTCAACTGTTTTAACAAAATTCTTCGTTTCAACCCTATCATTAATACCTGTCAGTACTAGATCTAGATATTCGATGTTAGTAGTATTCCGGTTAGCTGTGAATTTTAGATTATAATTATTAATACCAATGTATGTAAGGAATGAATTGATGGATTCCTCGTCACCTTCCCAAACCATCAGGATATCATCTATATATCTCTTGTAAACTTTGATGCATTGTGAAAAGGGGTTAGGTTTATATATATATTCCCGTTCCCAGCTTCCCATGAACAAATTGGCGAAGCTGGGCGCAAAAATCGTGCCCATAGCCGTGCCACAGGTCTGGAGATAAAAGGTATCTGAGAATTTAAAATAATTGTGGGTTAGGATGAATTCCATCAGTTCGCACAGAAAATCCTTATGTTCTAAAGAGAGATTAGGGTCCGGATCTAAAAATTCTCTACAAGCTTTGATACCCTTGTCATGCTAACCGGAATACTACTAACATCGAATATCTAGATCTAGTACTGACAGGTATTAATGATAGGGTTGAAACGAAGAATTTTGTTAAAACAGTTGACACTAATAGTTACCTCCACTATAAGAGCGGCCATGTAAGAAAATGGAAATCGAACATCCCATACTCCCAATTCTATAGGATTAAAAGAAACTGCAGTAGTGACTCCCAATGTAGGGAGCAACTACATATGTATGCACAACGATTTCAGGAAAGAGGGTACCCAGACAAACTTATTTCAGAAGCACTGACGAAAATAGAAGGGGTCAACAGAACTGACCTTCTACAACATAAAATCAGAGATAATCAGAAGGAACGTATCCCTTTTATTACCAATTATAATTCCTGTGAGAACAGAATAAGGTCTACCATCTCCAAACACTGGGAGATTCTACGTATGGACCCCATTTTAGCCACCATTCTTCCCACAAGACCTGACATCATTTTCCGTAAAAATAGGAACCTGAAAGATGCTCTGGCACCTAGCATGCTATCCGACATTCATACTAACACCTCCAATACATTTCCAGCGGTGAAGGGTTTTAACAAGTGCAGTCACTGCAATATTTGCAAGTTTGCAAGCCCCGATAAGAAAGTTTTTTATAACTATGACAACAGCCAGAAGTTTAACATAAAAGAATTTATGAATTGCCAAACATCCTCTGTTATATACCTGCTAGAATGTTCTTGTGGTCTTAAATACATTGGTAAAACAAAAAGACCACTAAAACTTAGAATCCAGGAACATGTTCGAAATATTAAAAACAAAATCGAATCCCATTCTGTTTCGAGACATTTTAACAAGAAACATAACTCTGACCCTAACCATCTGACATTTAAGGGAATAGAAAATGTACGCTTAGGATGCCGAGGAGGCGATCTCCAGTCCAAACTCTCCAAAAGGGAGATGTTTTGGATCTTTCAGCTGAACACCCTCACCCCCCATGGTCTCAATGAAGGCTATGAAATTGCCCCTTTTTTATAGTAATGTTTTCTATTTCACTTGATTTAGACGTCCATCAACACCAGGGGGCTAACTGGGGTTGATGGCGATCTATGCATAGAAGCACCATTATTTTATGGTATTTGAGGTGCTTATGTTGGCACTGATTTGTCTGTATTTTTAGCTGTATTTACTTTTAATATTGTTGCTTTATTATCTTTTAGCACATATTTAATTTTTTTAAGCATATGTCCTTAGCTGCAGTCATGTACTGTTTTATATATGCAGTGATTCTTATATGTTTAATATGTTTTATTTATTAATTGTGTTTAAACAACATTTTAATCTGCATTATCTTACTGTGCAAGTAATGATTATTATGGCACCCTGACTTAAAATGGCCACTGTAGATTCCACTTGATGACAATCTATGTTAGATGCCCTTATCCAAGATGGCCGCCGCACTCGGTTTCATCAACCTTTTTCTGGACCTTTTAACTTATTTAGGACACTTGACTTGATCCACTTGGGCCCAGAGACTCTGCCCCATATGTCTATAGATACCTTTAGAGTATCATCCATCCTGCAGCACCCGCGTAGTCGCGGGTGTCCCGCGCATGCGCAGTAGCACCTGCGCACTGCGCATGCGCAGTAGAGTCCGCGCACTGCGCATGCGCAAAATGGCCACCATACATGGTATTTAAACAAGCCCTGAGAGTGGGCACTTGTTTTTCCTCCTGAAGAAGTCTGTCAAGACGAAACGCGTTGAGGCCCCATCACTTAGCTATAAGCTTGTATAGGTCACACCACTACCCTGGACATCTATTGGGTATACCCTGATACTTCTGTGTGGAGATCGTTGGTAATACCTGTGAAGCTCTCCAGGGATCCATACTGGTACAAGCTGACCTACTGCCTAATTACAGATAAGCTTACTATTATCTTGTTAAATGTGAGTGTGCATTTATATGATTTCTGAATAAATTTTTTGTACATAAATTACTACACTATATGGCTCCTCTATCTCTACTATTACGGTTAATTGGAGACTGTGAGCGGTGACTGTATGGGGACGGCTGCCTGAGGCTAAGAACTACTGTATACTGCAGTTGCTGTTTTGCCTGTTCCTGACACACCAGACGGAGCTGAGATTTCCTGTCGGAGACCCTGATACAGATAAGCTGGTTTTATTTTACTTTCTGGTACGCTCCCACCTATTTGATTTGTTATCTGGTGAACTGTATCGTTACACGCAATTCCACTTAATCCTGTCTATCTGTTGAATCACAAACAGTATTACTTCTGTTCAACGAGCTCCATATGGTTAGCTAGCACACCTCATACAGTGGCATTAGAAATTGACTATCTTTACATCAGTGACTGTCATGCTTGAACATTCTGTCTAGCGTTTGGATTTGTGAACTGGTTCAACTACATTATTGTTGGATACCAACCCAGAGATTTGTATCACATCCTTATGCCAACCTATTCTGTACCCACCTTGTTCAGTATAATCTGTTGACATCACTATTGCGCCCTCCTTCTGTTGCACCTACCACATCTATTTTCGGCCTTACCAGCCAGAGTTTTGAAGGAAGGCTGCCTCCTCACATGGAAGAGGTGTATATGTGGGTTTAACCTTATCACTTCATTTATACAATACTGCATTGAGCGCCAGTGTTTATATCTTGTTGTCTACATCTATCTCTTTGGTTTCTGATTTAAACAGGCAGCCATACAGATTGTATTGTCCACAATAACAATATGTGGAAAAACTCAGACAGAATTACTAATAGATCCGACTGGTGTAAAAAGATTTTCAATGAAAATGCCAATATACTGGAATCACGATCAGACTTGGATAGTCTTTTCTGGGACATAGAGAAATTGTTTGTTAAGGAAACACGCATATGGTGGGATGTCCAAGGTTTGGAACACTATATATCTGTTGACCGCATCCCTAGGGGTTTACGTATAAACAAATCCCCCACATTCGGAATCGATAACACTGAATTCATGAAAGACTGGGACCAAACTCTACATGAGTGCTCCCTGAACCTCATGAAACTCATTATTCGTGAAAAGAAAAAACTATTTCATAAAATTGAGGAAGAAATTAAAACCAAAGATGTTCTTTTAGAACCATTTAAAACACAAGAGGACTATGCTATTAATGAACAGGTCTTAAACAAAAAGCTTGAAAGGTTAGAGTTGGAAGTTGTTAGAACAAAGGAAAAAAAGTTCATCAGGGACAAACAGGATTATGAGAGAAATAATATCAAACAATGGAAGAGACAGACAACACAATCCTTCCATAAGAATCACTATTCCTCATATCCTGACAACACACACAGGTTAGATCATCAGTGGAGAACTACGAAACAAAATCATGATAGAACACGCTACAGCCCCCCTACTAAGAAACATCCACCGGCGGAACATCTACCCCTTAGGAATAGATTCCTTACACTAGACACTATCGATGCTAGCGACAGTGACGATTTTTTATCCCCAGTACGCTTGTTACACGAAAGAGGGGGCAACAAGCGCAATGTCAAGGAAAATATCAAAATAGCCTCACCCATGAAGCGCAGACACATGGAAGAAGGGGAAAGCGAGGGGGGATACAAAAAGCAAAGAAAAAGGTACAACTCATCAACAATGGAACGTTAAAAGAGAATGGGATATTCAATTTATCAAAACATCAACTCAGTAGCTCAGAAGTTTCACTGTTGAGTAAGGGACTCTCCTTCGCCCCTACACACAAACCCAACAAATTCCAGATGTTTATAGACATTAATAAATATACTAGGAAATTAACGCTAAAACGACATTTTGCTAGAAAGGATACAGCCATCACCTCCAATTATGAAAATATGTCCAAGTCAGGTCTAAAACCCACTTCCAAGTTTTATCCTTTAGAATCTAGGAGTAGCCATATCGATCTTTTTCAGGAATTGGTAACTAAAGATTTATGTAGAGAAAATTACAACAACCCGAAAACCTCCAATCTCACCAAACAGGAACTTTTAGCTATGGATACCCTAGCCCATAACAAGGAAATAATAATCAAACAGGCTGATAAAGGGGGAGGAGTGGTCTTACTAGATAGATCAGCATACATAGAAGAAGCGGAGAGGTTATTGAACGATGCAGCCTCCTACACCAAACTACAAACTGACCCTACCATAGACTTTATATCTCAACTAAGAAATACTCTTCTAAAAGGTTTACGCAATAACGTACTAACCAAAGATGAATATCAATATTCACTAGTTCTGAACCCCATCATCCCTGTATTCTATTTTCTACCAAAAATCCACAAGACACTCATTAAACCCCCTGGTAGACCTATAGTGGCTGGTATAGATTCCCTCACATCCCATATTTCTGAATATGTTAACATTTTTCTTAATAAATACGTTGTCAAGCTTGAATCCTATCTTAAGGACACGACTAGTGTTTTAAGCCTCTTTGAGGATTTCTGTTGGAACCCAAACTATACTTGGCTCACCATTGATGTGCAATCACTATACACAGCAATTGAGCATGACAAGGGTATCAAAGCTTGTAGAGAATTTTTAGATCCGGACCCTAATCTCTCTTTAGAACATAAGGATTTTCTGTGCGAACTGATGGAATTCATCCTAACCCACAATTATTTTAAATTCTCAGATACCTTTTATCTCCAGACCTGTGGCACGGCTATGGGCACGATTTTTGCGCCCAGCTTCGCCAATTTGTTCATGGGAAGCTGGGAACGGGAATATATATATAAACCTAACCCCTTTTCACAATGCATCAAAGTTTACAAGAGATATATAGATGATATCCTGATGGTTTGGGAAGGTGACGAGGAATCCATCAATTCATTCCTTACATACATTGGTATTAATAATTATAATCTAAAATTCACAGCTAACCGGAATACTACTAACATCGAATATCTAGATCTAGTACTGACAGGTATTAATGATAGGGTTGAAACGAAGAATTTTGTTAAAACAGTTGACACTAATAGTTACCTCCACTATAAGAGCGGCCATGTAAGAAAATGGAAATCGAACATCCCATACTCCCAATTCTATAGGATTAAAAGAAACTGCAGTAGTGACTCCCAATGTAGGGAGCAACTACATATGTATGCACAACGATTTCAGGAAAGAGGGTACCCAGACAAACTTATTTCAGAAGCACTGACGAAAATAGAAGGGGTCAACAGAACTGACCTTCTACAACATAAAATCAGAGATAATCAGAAGGAACGTATCCCTTTTATTACCAATTATAATTCCTGTGAGAACAGAATAAGGTCTACCATCTCCAAACACTGGGAGATTCTACGTATGGACCCCATTTTAGCCACCATTCTTCCCACAAGACCTGACATCATTTTCCGTAAAAATAGGAACCTGAAAGATGCTCTGGCACCTAGCATGCTATCCGACATTCATACTAACACCTCCAATACATTTCCAGCGGTGAAGGGTTTTAACAAGTGCAGTCACTGCAATATTTGCAAGTTTGCAAGCCCCGATAAGAAAGTTTTTTATAACTATGACAACAGCCAGAAGTTTAACATAAAAGAATTTATGAATTGCCAAACATCCTCTGTTATATACCTGCTAGAATGTTCTTGTGGTCTTAAATACATTGGTAAAACAAAAAGACCACTAAAACTTAGAATCCAGGAACATGTTCGAAATATTAAAAACAAAATCGAATCCCATTCTGTTTCGAGACATTTTAACAAGAAACATAACTCTGACCCTAACCATCTGACATTTAAGGGAATAGAAAATGTACGCTTAGGATGCCGAGGAGGCGATCTCCAGTCCAAACTCTCCAAAAGGGAGATGTTTTGGATCTTTCAGCTGAACACCCTCACCCCCCATGGTCTCAATGAAGGCTATGAAATTGCCCCTTTTTTATAGTAATGTTTTCTATTTCACTTGATTTAGACGTCCATCAACACCAGGGGGCTAACTGGGGTTGATGGCGATCTATGCATAGAAGCACCATTATTTTATGGTATTTGAGGTGCTTATGTTGGCACTGATTTGTCTGTATTTTTAGCTGTATTTACTTTTAATATTGTTGCTTTATTATCTTTTAGCACATATTTAATTTTTTTAAGCATATGTCCTTAGCTGCAGTCATGTACTGTTTTATATATGCAGTGATTCTTATATGTTTAATATGTTTTATTTATTAATTGTGTTTAAACAACATTTTAATCTGCATTATCTTACTGTGCAAGTAATGATTATTATGGCACCCTGACTTAAAATGGCCACTGTAGATTCCACTTGATGACAATCTATGTTAGATGCCCTTATCCAAGATGGCCGCCGCACTCGGTTTCATCAACCTTTTTCTGGACCTTTTAACTTATTTAGGACACTTGACTTGATCCACTTGGGCCCAGAGACTCTGCCCCATATGTCTATAGATACCTTTAGAGTATCATCCATCCTGCAGCACCCGCGTAGTCGCGGGTGTCCCGCGCATGCGCAGTAGCACCTGCGCACTGCGCATGCGCAGTAGAGTCCGCGCACTGCGCATGCGCAAAATGGCCACCATACATGGTATTTAAACAAGCCCTGAGAGTGGGCACTTGTTTTTCCTCCTGAAGAAGTCTGTCAAGACGAAACGCGTTGAGGCCCCATCACTTAGCTATAAGCTTGTATAGGTCACACCACTACCCTGGACATCTATTGGGTATACCCTGATACTTCTGTGTGGAGATCGTTGGTAATACCTGTGAAGCTCTCCAGGGATCCATACTGGTACAAGCTGACCTACTGCCTAATTACAGATAAGCTTACTATTATCTTGTTAAATGTGAGTGTGCATTTATATGATTTCTGAATAAATTTTTTGTACATAAATTACTACACTATATGGCTCCTCTATCTCTACTATTACGGTTAATTGGAGACTGTGAGCGGTGACTGTATGGGGACGGCTGCCTGAGGCTAAGAACTACTGTATACTGCAGTTGCTGTTTTGCCTGTTCCTGACACACCAGACGGAGCTGAGATTTCCTGTCGGAGACCCTGATACAGATAAGCTGGTTTTATTTTACTTTCTGGTACGCTCCCACCTATTTGATTTGTTATCTGGTGAACTGTATCGTTACACGCAATTCCACTTAATCCTGTCTATCTGTTGAATCACAAACAGTATTACTTCTGTTCAACGAGCTCCATATGGTTAGCTAGCACACCTCATACAGTGGCATTAGAAATTGACTATCTTTACATCAGTGACTGTCATGCTTGAACATTCTGTCTAGCGTTTGGATTTGTGAACTGGTTCAACTACATTATTGTTGGATACCAACCCAGAGATTTGTATCACATCCTTATGCCAACCTATTCTGTACCCACCTTGTTCAGTATAATCTGTTGACATCACTATTGCGCCCTCCTTCTGTTGCACCTACCACATCTATTTTCGGCCTTACCAGCCAGAGTTTTGAAGGAAGGCTGCCTCCTCACATGGAAGAGGTGTATATGTGGGTTTAACCTTATCACTTCATTTATACAATACTGCATTGAGCGCCAGTGTTTATATCTTGTTGTCTACATATATATATACGGTACTCGTTTTTTTATTACTTAAATAGCCCCTTAAGAAAGAATTTAGAGAAACTGTAAAGCTACACCGACATGTTTCGTTACCCTACTAATGGTAATAATTTTGTGTAAAGATTTATATATTTTTTCTAATTGTAAATTTACTTTTATTAATAGCAACAATACATTTAACATTTAAAGACTGTTGAAGGCTCATGTAATGTGGCTCTGCATTTTTTTTTTATTTGTAATTTGTTTTTTATTAAATCTTCAAAATTAGTACAAACATGAAGCACATGTAACAAGTAAGGCATGTTTCAAACTTAGTCTCACAGATAAGATTCATAATCTAAGCCACAGCAAAATAACTTCGTTTTTTGCGAATATATAATATAGAACAATTATATAAAGATGTAATGACACAGACATAGTAGGAGACAAAGAAAAGTTAGAGAGAAGGGAGGTAAGAGGGGATGGGGAGGGTGGTAACTCCTCGAGGTGTATAAAGCCCAGATAAAAGAGAGATAGTGTCCACAGGGTTTACATGTAACGTGACCGCTCGCATAAACATCTAGCAACATTCAGATCTCAACTGAGAATAGTTAACCCGAGTCGCTAAGAGAGCGGTAAGACGTGGATTCTTTAAATTCAAGCCATTGTAGCCATATTGCCGCATATTCAGTGACCTTCTCTTGGCTGGAGAAGTATATGTCCTCCATAAGCCAATAAAAGTCAATCCGTCTAAACCACTTACTTATGTCAGGGAGCACAGGAGACCGCCAGTGGACTGGGACAACTGCTAAGGCGGCATTACATAGATGCCGAAGTAAGGATTTTTTGTATTGAGAAATTGATATATTTGAGATACTAAATAACCAGAAGTCTGGTCCATCTGGGACTGAGGTGCCTAAAATCTTCTCTGTAACAGTTTTCACCTTACTCCAAAATGTCGCTATGACAGGGCAGGACCACCATATGTGGA